>NC_092732.1:42049006-42300161 GCF_047496885.1 Scyliorhinus torazame | reverse complement strand
CCCCCCGACCCGACCCCCCCATTCCCCCCCCCGACCGACCCCCCCATTCCCCCCCCAATTCCTCCCCCCGACCGACCCCATTCCCCCCCCGACCTGACCCTCCCCCCCCCCCCGACCGACCCTCCCTCCCCCCGACCGACCCTCCCTCCCCCCGACCGACCCTCCCTCCCTCCCTCCATCCCCCCCCCGACCGACCCTCCCTCCCATCCCCCCCGACCGACACTCCCTCCCTCCCTCCCATCCCCCCCGACCGACCCTCCCTCCTCCCATCCCCCCCCGACCGACACTCCTCCCTCCCTCCCATCCCCCCCCCGACCCTCCCTCCCATCGCCCCCCCGACCGACCCTCCCGTCCCTCCCCCCCCGACCGACCCTCCCTCCCATCCCCCCCCCGACCGACCCGCCCTCCCATCCCCCCCCGACCGACCCTCCCTCCATCCCCCCCCCGACCGACCCTCCCTCCCATTCCCCCCCCCCGACCGATCCCTCCGCCCAGCCCCCCCCCCGACCGACCCGCCTCCCCCGACCGACCGCCCTCCCAGCGCCCCCCCCACCCCGAGCGACCCGCCCTCCCAGCGCCCCCCCCCGACCGACCCGCCCGCCCAGCGCCCCCCCCCCGACCGACCCTCCCGCCCAGCTCCCCCCCGACCGACCCGCCCAGCCCCCCCCTGCCCAGCCCCCCCTGCCTCTCCAGCCCTCCCCACCCAGCCCCTCTCCCCCATCCCATCCCCCCCACTCCCAGCCCCCCCCAGACCCCCACCTGCCCTACCACCCCCCCTCCCCCCCCCCTCCCAGCCCACCCCCCCATCGCACCATGCCCATTGCCCCCCCCCAGCCCAGCCCATCCCCCCCCCCCCATCCCAGCCCCCCCCCCCCCAGCCCATCCCCCCCCCCCCAGCCCATCCCCCCCCCCCCTGCCCAGCCCCCCCCCCCAGCCCTAGCCCCCCCCCCCATGCCCATGCCCACCCCCCCATCCCATCCCCCCATCCATCCCATCCCCCCAGCCCATCCCCCCAGCCCAGCGCCCCCCCCAGCCCAGCCCCCCCCCCTGCCAGCCCCCCCAGCCCATCCCCCATCCCCATCCCCCCCCCATCCCCCCCCCCCCCCACCCCCCCCCCATCCCCCCCCATCCCCCCCCTCCCATCCCCATCCCCCACCCATCCCCCCCCACATCCCCATCCCCCCCCATCCCCCCCCACATCCCCATCCCCCCCCCATCCCCCCCCCCATCCCCAGCCCCCCCCCATCCCATCCCCCCCCCCATCCCCCATCCCCCCCATCCCCCCCATCCCCCCCCCCCCCATCCCCATCCCCCCCATCCCCCCCCATCCCCCCCCCCCATCCCCCCCCCATCCCCCATCCCCCCACCCCCATCCCCCACCCCCCATCCCCCCCCCCCCATCCCCACCCCCCCATTCCCCCCCCCCCCCCCCCCCCCCCATCCCATCCCCCCCCCCCATCCCCCATCCCCCCCCCCATCCCCCATCCCCCCCCCCCATCCCCCATCCCCCCCCCCCATCCCCCATCCCCCCCCCCATCCCCCCCCCATCCCCCATCCCCCCCCCCATCCCCCATCCCCCCCCCCATCCCCCATCCCCCCCATCCCCCCCCCCATCCCCCATCCCCCCCCCCATCCCCCATCCCCCCCCCATCCCCCATCCCCCCCCCCCATTCCCCCCCCCCCCATTCCCCCCCCCCCCCATTCCCCCCCCCCCCATCCCCCCCCCCCATCCCCCATCCCCCCCCCACACCCCAACGACCCCCAGTCCTCACACCCCCTCCCCGAATTCCCATCCCCTCCCCTCCCATTCCCACCAATCCCCCCGTGACTTTAATGAGTGACAGCGGCACTGACCAATCGGATCCTCCGTATAGTTTGCCGTCGCCAATAGGCACGTCCGGGGCGTGGCTGGGAGAGAAGCAACTAATGGGAAAAGCATGAATGACGGTCACCTCCGCCAATGGTGGTGAGGAGCTTCCGCGCAGCCGCAGAGAGCCGGGAGGAGCAGCCAATGGGCGGGGAGGAGGCTCCGCGCAGCCGCAGAGCTGGTAGCAGCGGCCAATGGGCGGGGACGAGGCTCCGCGCAGCCGCAGAGAGCTGGGAGCAGCAGCCAATGGGTGGGGAGGAGGCGCCGCGCAGGCGGAGAGAGCTGGTAGCGGCAGCCACCAGGCGGGCCCCGGATGGGGTGGGGGGGGGGGGGGTGGGGGGGCGTGTCTTGCGCGCGCGGCGGTTTCGGCGGGAAGAATGGAGCAACCGCCGGCTGAGCCCGGGGCCTCCGGCACGGACACCCCCACCGGCCCGCCGCCGGCCACAGGGCCCGCACAGTCCCCGCGGCTCCAACTCTTCACCGCAGCCATGGAGACCACCCGGGAGAGGCTGCTGGAGACTGCGAGGTACCGGCGGCAGAGCGGCCATTCAGCACCGACCCTCTGACAGTGCGGCGCTCCCTCAGTACTGACCCTCTGACAGTGCGGCACTCCCTCAGTACTGACCCTCTGACAGTGCGGCACTCCCTCAGTACTGACCCTCTGACAGTGCAGCACTCCCTCAGTACTGACCCTCTGACAGTGCGGCACTCCCTCAGTACTGACCCTCTGACAGTGCGGCACTCCCTCAGTACTGACCCTCTGACAGTGCGGCACTCCCTCAGTACTGACCCTCTGACAGTGCGGCACTCCCTCAGTACTGACTCTCCGACAGTGCAGCACTCCCTCAGTACTGACCCTCTGACAGTGCGGCACTCCCTCAGTACTGACCCTCTGACAGTGCGGCACTCCCTCAGTACTGACCCTCTGACAGTGCAGCACTCCTCAGCACCGACCCTCTGACAGTGCAGCACTCCCTCAGCACCGACCCTCTGACAGTGCGGCACTCCCTCAGTACTGACCCTCTGACAGTGCAGCACTCCCTCAGCACCGACCCTCTGACAGTGCGGCACTCCCTCAGTACTGACCCTCTGACAGTGCGGCACTCCCTCAGTACTGACCCTCTGACAGTGCAGCACTCCCTCAGTACTGACCCTCTGACAGTGCAGCACTCCCTCAGTACTGACTCTCTGACAGTGCGGCGCTCCCTCAATACTGACCCTCTGACAGTGCGGCACTCCCTCAGTACTGACCCTCCCACAGTGCGGCACTCCCTCAGTACTGACCCTCTGACAGTGCGGCGCTCCCTCAGTACTGACCCTCCCACAGTGCGGCACTCGCTCAGTACTGACCCTCTGACAGTGCAGCACTCGCTCAGTACTGACCCTCTGACAGTGCAGCGCTCCTCCAGTACTGACCCTCTGACAGTGCGGCGCTCCCTCAGTACTGACCCTCCCACAGTGCAGCACTCCCTCAGTACTGACCCTCTGACAGTGCAGCACTCGCTCAGTACTGACCCTCTGACAGTGCAGCGCTCCCTCAGTACTGACCCTCTGACAGTGCAGCACTCCCTCAGTACTGACCCTCTGACAGTGCGGCACTCCCTCAGTACTGACCCTCTGACAGTGCGGCGCTCCCTCAGTACTGACCCTCCCACAGTGCGGCACTCCCTCAGTACTGACCCTCTGACAGTGCGGCACTCCCTCAGTACTGACCTTCTGACAGTGCGGCGCTCCCTCAGTACTGACCCTCCCACAGTGCGGCACTCCCTCAGTACTGACCCTCTGACAGTGCAGCACTCCCTCAGTACTGACCCTCTGACAGTGCGGCACTCCATCAGTACTGACCCTCTGACAGTGCGGCGCTCCCTCAGTACTGACCCTCCCACAGTGCGGCACTCCCTCAGTACTGACCCTCTGACAGTGCAGCACTCCCTCAGTACTGACCCTCTGACAGTGCAGCACTCCCTCAGTACTGACCCTCTGACAGTGCGGCACTCCCTCAGTACTGACCCTCCCACAGTGCAGCACTCCCTCAGTACTGACCCTCTGACAGTGCGGCACTCCCTCAGCACCGACCCTCTGACAGTGCGGCGCTCCCTCAGTACTGACCCTCTGACAGTGCAGCACTCCCTCAGTACTGACCCTCTGACAGTGCGGCGCTCCCTCAGTACTGACCCTCTGACAGTGCGGAGCTCCCTCAGTACTGACCCTCCCACAGTGCGGCACTCCCTCAGTACTGACCCTCTGACAGTGCAGCACTCCCTCAGTACTGACCCTCTGACAGTGCGGCGCTCCCTCAATACTGACCCTCTGACAGTGCGGCACTCCCTCAGTACTGACCCTCTGACAGTGCGGCACTCCCTCAGCACTGGCCCTCCCACAGTGCGGCGCTCCCTCAGTACTGACCCTCTGACAGTGCGGCACTCCCTCAGCACTGGCCCTCCCACAGTGCGGCGCTCCTCAGTACTGACCCTCTGACAGTGCGGCGCTCCCTCAGTACTGACCCTCTGACAGTGCGGCGCTCCCTCAATACTGACCCTCTGACAGTGCAGCACTCCCTCAGTACTGACCCTCTGACAGTGCGGCGCTCCCTCAGTACTGACCCTCTGACAGTGCAGCACTCCCTCAGTACTGACCCTCTGACAGTGCGGCGCTCCCTCAGTACTGACCCTCCCACAGTGCGGCACTCCTCAGTACTGACCCTCCCACAGTGCGGCACTCCCTCAGTACTGACCCTCTGACAGTGCAGCACTCCCTCAGTACTGACCCTCTGACAGTGCGGCACTCCCTCAGTACTGACCCTCTGACAGTGCGGCGCTCCCTCAGTACTGACCCTCCCACAGTGCGGCACTCCCTCAGTACTGACCCTCTGACAGTGCAGCACTCCCTCAGTACTGACCCTCTGACAGTGCAGCACTCCCTCAGTACTGACCCTCTGACAGTGCGGCACTCCCTCAGTACTGACCCTCCCACAGTGCAGCACTCCCTCAGTACTGACCCTCTGACAGTGCGGCACTCCCTCAGCACCGACCCTCTGACAGTGCGGCGCTCCCTCAGTACTGACCCCTCTGACAGTGCAGCACTCCCTCAGTACTGACCCTCTGACAGTGCGGCACTCCCTCAGTACTGACCCTCTGACAGTGCAGCACTCCCTCAGCACCGACCCTCTGACAGTGCGGCACTCCCTCAGTACTGACCCTCTGACAGTGCAGCACTCCCTCAGTACTGACCCTCTGACAGTGCAGCACTCCCTCAGTACTGACTCTCTGACAGTGCGGCGCTCCCTCAATACTGACCCTCTGACAGTGCGGCACTCCCTCAGTACTGACCCTCTGACAGTGCGGCGCTCCCTCAGTACTGACCCTCCCACAGTGCGGCACTCCCTCAGTACTGACCCTCTGACAGTGCAGCACTCCCTCAGTACTGACCCTCTGACAGTGCGGCACTCCCTCAGTACTGACCCTCTGACAGTGCGGCGCTCCCTCAGTACTGACCCTCCCACAGTGCGGCACTCCCTCAGTACTGACCCTCTGACAGTGCGGCACTCCCTCAGTACTGACCCTCTGACAGTGCGGCGCTCCCTCAGTACTGACCCTCCCACAGTGCGGCACTCCCTCAGTACTGACCCTCTGACAGTGCAGCACTCCCTCAGTACTGACCCTCTGACAGTGCGGCACTCCCTCAGTACTGACCCTCTGACAGTGCGGCGCTCCCTCAGTACTGACCCTCCCACAGTGCGGCACTCCCTCAGTACTGACCCTCTGACAGTGCAGCACTCCCTCAGTACTGACCCTCTGACAGTGCAGCACTCCCTCAGTACTGACCCTCTGACAGTGCGGCACTCCCTCAGTACTGACCCTCCCACAGTGCAGCACTCCCTCAGTACTGACCCTCTGACAGTGCGGCACTCCCTCAGCACCGACCCTCTGACAGTGCGGCGCTCCCTCAGTACTGACCCTCTGACAGTGCAGCACTCCCTCAGTACTGACCCTCTGACAGTGCGGCACTCCTCAGTACTGACCCTCTGACAGTGCAGCACTCCCTCAGCACCGACCCTCTGACAGTGCGGCACTCCCTCAGTACTGACCCTCTGGACAGTGCAGCACTCCCTCAGTACTGACCCTCTGACAGTGCAGCACTCCCTCAGTACTGACTCTCTGACAGTGCGGTGCTCCCTCAGTACTGACCCTCTGACAGTGCGGCACTCCTCAGTACTGACCCTCTGACAGTGCGCCGCTCCCTCAGTACTGACCCTCTGACAGTGCAGCACTCCCTCAGTACTGACCCTCTGACAGTGCGGCACTCCCTCAGTACTGACCCTCTGACAGTGCGGCGCTCCTCAGTACTGACCCTCTGACAGTGCAGCACTCCCTCAGTACTGACCCTCTGACAGTGCGGCGCTCCCTCAGTACTGACACTCTGACAGTGCAGCACTCCCTCAGTACTGACCCTCTGACAGTGCGGCACTCCCTCAGTACTGACCCTCTGACAGTGCGGCACTCCCTCAGTACTGACCCTCCGACAGTGCGGAGCTCCCTCAGTACTGACCCTCTGACAGTGCAGCACTCCCTCAGTACTGACCCTCTGACAGTGCGGCACTGCCTCAGTACTGACCCTCTGACAGTGCAGCGCTCCCTCAGTACTGACCCTCTGACAGTGCGGCACTCCCTCAGTACTGACCCTCTGACAGTGCGGCACTCCCTCAGTACTGACCCTCCGACAGTGCGGAGCTCCCTCAGTACTGACCCTCTGACAGTGCGGCACTCCCTCAGTACTGACTCTCTGACAGTGCAGCGCTCCCTCAGTACTGACCCTCTGACAGTGCGGCACTCCCTCAGCACCGACCCTCTGACAGTGCGGCACTCCCTCAGTATGACCCTCTGACAGTGTGGCACTCCCTCAGTACTGACCCTCTGACAGTGCGGCACTCCCTCAGTACTGACCCTCTGACAGTGCGGCACTGCCTCAGTACTGACCCTCTGACAGTGCGGCACTCCCTCAGTACTGACCCTCTGACAGTGCGGTGCTCCCTCAGTACTGACCGTCTGACAGTGCAGCACTCCCTCAGTACTGACCCTCTGACAGTGCGGCGCTCCCTCAGTACTGACCCTCTGACAGTGCGACACTCCCTCAGTACTGACCCTCTGACAGTGCAGCACTCCCTCAGCACCGACCCTCCGACAGTGCGGCACTCCCTCAGTATGACCCTCTGACAGTGCGGCGCTCCCTCAGTACTGACCCTCTGACAGTGCGGCACTCCCTCAGTACTGACCCTCTGACAGTGCGGCACTCCCTCAGTACTGACCCTCTGACAGTGCGGCACTCCCTCAGTACTGACCCTCTGACAGTGCGGTGCTCCCTCAGTACTGACCCTCTGACAGTGCAGCACTCCCTCAGTACTGACCCTCTGACAGTGCGGCGCTCCCTCAGTACTGACCCTCTGACAGTGCGGCACTCCCTCAGTACTGACCCTCTGACAGTGCGGCGCTCCCTCAGTACTGACCCTCTGACAGTGCGGCACTCCATCAGTACTGACCCTCTGACAGTGCATCACTCCCTCAGAACTGGCCCACTGACAGTGCGGCACTCCCTCAGTACTGACCCTCTGACAGTGCGGCACCCCCTCAGTACTGACCCTCTGACAGTGCGGCACTCCCTCAGTACTGACCCTCTGACAGTGCAGCACTCCCTCAGTACTGACCCTCTGACAGTGCGGCACTCCCTCAGTACTGACCCTCTGACAGTGCGGCACTCCCTCAGTACTGACCCTCTGACAGTGCAGCACTCCCTCAGTACTGACCCTCTGACAGTGCGGCACTCCCTCAGTACTGACCCTCTGACAGTGCAGCACTCCCTCAGTACTGACCCTCTGACAGTGCGGCACTCCCTCAGTACTGACCCTCTGACAGTGCGGCACTCCCTCAGCACTGGCCCTCTGACAGTGCGGCGCTCCCTCAGTACTGACCCTCTGACAGTGCGGTGCTCCCTCAGTACTGACCCTCTGACAGTGCAGCACTCCCTCAGTACTGACCCTCTGACAGTGCGGCGCTCCCTCAGTACTGACCCTCTGACAGTGCGGCACTCCATCAGTACTGACCCTCTGACAGTGCGGCACTCCCTCAGTACTGACCCTCTGACAGTGCGGCGCTCCCTCAGTACTGACCCTCTGACAGTGCGGCACTCCATCAGTACTGACCCTCTGACAGTGCATCACTCCCTCAGAACTGGCCCACTGACAGTGCGGCACTCCCTCAGTACTGACCCTCTGACAGTGCGGCACCCCCTCAGTACTGACCCTCTGACAGTGCGGCACTCCCTCAGTACTGACCCTCTGACAGTGCGGCGCTCCCTCAGTACTGACCCTCTGACAGTGCGGAGCTCCCTCAGTACTGACCCTCTGACAGTGCGGCGCTCCCTCAGTACTGACCCTCTGACAGTGCGGCACTCCCTCAGTACTGACCCTCTGACAGTGCGGCGCTCCCTCAGTACTGATCCTCCGACAGTGCGGCTCCCTCAGTACTGACCCTCTGACAGTGCGGCACCCCCTCAGTACTGACCCTCCGACAGTGCGGCACTCCCTCAGTACTGACCCTCTGACAGTGCGGCACTCCCTCAGTACTGACCCTCTGACAGTGCGGCACTCCCTCAGTACTGACCCTCTGACAGTGCAGCACTCCCTCAGTACTGACCCTCCCACAATGCGACACTCCCTCAGTACTGACCCTCCGACAGTGCGGCTCCCTCAGTACTGACCCTCCGACAGTGCGGCACTCCCTCAGTACTGACCCTCTGACAGTGCGGCACTCCCTCAGTACTGACCCTCTGACAGTGCGGCACTCCCTCAGTACTGACCCTCCGACAGTGCGGCACTCCCTCAGTACTGACCCTCTGACAGTGCGGCACTCCCTCAGTACTGACCCTCTGACAGTGCAGCACTCCCTCAGTACTGACCCTCCCACAATGCGACACTCCCTCAGTACTGACCCTCCGACAGTGCGGCTCCCTCAGTACTGACCCTCCGACAGTGCGGCACTCCCTCAGTACTGACCCTCTGACAGTGCGGCACTCCCTCAGTACTGACCCTCTGACAGTGCGGCACTCCCTCAGTACTGACCCTCCGACAGTGCGGCACTCCCTCAGTACTGACCCTCTGACAGTGCGGCACTCCCTCAGTACTGACCCTCTGACAGTGCGGCACTCCCTCAGTACTGACCCTCTGACAATGCGGCACTCCCTCAGTACTGACCCTCTGACAGTGCAGCACTCCCTCAGTACTGACTCTCCCACAGTGCGGCGCTCCCTCAGTACTGACCCTCTGACAGTGCAGCACTCCCTCAGTACTGACCCTCCCACAGTGCGGCGCTCCCTCAGTACTGACCCTCTGACAGTGCGGCACTCCCTCAGCACTGACCCTCTGACAGTGCAGCACTCCCTCAGTACTGACCCTCTGACAGTGCGGCACTCCCTCAGTACTGACCCTCTGACAGTGCAGCTCCCTCAGTACTGACCCTCTGACAGTGCGGCGCTCCCTCAGTACTGACCCTCCGACAGTGCGGCTCCCTCAGTACTGACCCTCTGACAGTGCGGCACACCCTCAGTACTGACCCTCCGACAGTGCCGCACTCCCTCAGTACTGACCCTCCCACAATGCGACACTCCCTCAGTACTGACCCTCCGACAGTGCGGCTCCCTCAGTACTGACCCTCTGACAGTGCGGCACTCCCTCAGTACTGACCCTCTGACAGTGCGGCGCTCCCTCAGTCCTGATCCTCTGACAGTGCGGCGCTCCCTCAGTACTGACCCTCGGACAGTGCAGCACTCCCTCAGCACTGACCCTCTGACAGTGCAGCACTCCCTCAGTACTGACCCTCTGACAGTGCAGCACTCCCTCAGTACTGACCCTCTGACAGTGCGGCGCTCCCTCAGTCCTGATCCTCTGACAGTGCGGCGCTCCCTCAGTACTGACCCTCGGACAGTGCGGCGCTCCCTCAGTACTGACCCTCTGACAGTGCAGCACTCCCTCAGTACTGATCCTCTGACAGTGCGGCGCTCCCTCAGTACTGACCCTCGGACAGTGCAGCACTCCCTCAGTACTGACCCTCTGACAGTGCAGCACTCCCTCAGTACTGACCCTCCCACAGTGCGGCGCTCCCTCAGTACTGACCCTCTGACAGCGCGGCGCTCCCTCAGCACTGACCCTCTGACAGTGCAGCACTCCCTCAGTACTGACCCTCCCACAGTGCGGCGCTCCCTCAGTACTGACCCTCTGACAGTGCGGAACTCCCTCAGTACTGACCCTCTGACAGTGCAGCGCTCCCTCAGTACTGACCCTCTGACAGTGCGGCACACCCTCAGTACTGACCCTCTGACAGTGCAGCACTCCCTCAGTACTGACCCTCCCACAGTGCGGCACTCCCTCAGTACTGACCCTCTGACAGTGCGGCACTCCCTCAGTACTGACCCTCGGACAGTGCGGCGCTCCCTCAGTACTGACCCTCTGACAGTGCAGCGCTCCCTCAGTACTGACCCTCTGACAGTGCAGCACTCCCTCAGTACTGACCCTCCCACAGTGCGGCGCTCCCTCAGTACTGACCCTCTGACAGTGCAGCACTCCCTCAGTCCTGATCCTCTGACAGTGCGGCACTCCCTCAGTACTGACCCTCTGACAGTGCGGCACTCCCTCAGCACTGACCCACTGACAGTGCGGCACTCCCTCAGTACTGACCCTCTGACAGTGCGGCACTCCCTCAGTACTGACCCTCTGACAGTGCGGCACTCCCTCAGTACTGACCCTCTGACAGTGCGGCACTCCCTCAGTACTGACACTCTGACAGTGCGGCACTCCCTCAGCACTGACCCTCGGACAGTGCGGCTCTCCCTCAGTACTGACCCTCTGACAGTGCGGCACTCCCTCAGTACTGACACTCTGACAGTGCGGCACTCCCTCAGTACTGACCCTCTGACAGTGCAGCACTCCCTCAGCACTGACCCTCTGACAGTGCGGCACTCCCTCAGTACTGACACTCTGACAGTGCGGCACTCCCTCAGCACTGACCCTCGGACAGTGCGGCTCTCCCTCAGTACTGACCCTCTGACAGTGCGGCACTCCCTCAGTACTGACACTCTGACAGTGCGGCACTCCCTCAGCACTGACCCTCGGACAGTGCGGCTCTCCCTCAGTACTGACCCTCTGACAGTGCGGCGCTCCCTCAGTACTGACCCTCTCACAGTGCGGCACTCCCTCAGTACTGACCCTCTGACAGTGCAGCACTCCCTCAGCACTGACCCTCTCACAGTGCGGCACTCCCTCAGTACTGACCCTCTGACAGTGCAGCACTCCCTCAGTACTGACCCTCTGACAGTGCGGCACTCCCTCAGTACTGACTCTCTGACAGTGCGGCTCTCCCTCAGTACTGACCCTCCCACAGTGCGGCACTCCCTCAGTACTGACCCTCTGACAATGCAGCACTCCCTCAGTACTGACCCTCCCACAGTGCAGCACTCCCTCAGCACTGACCCTCTGACAGTGCGGAGCTCACTCAGTCCTGACCCTCTGACAGTGCGGCGCTCCCTCAGTACTGACCCTCTGACAGTGCAGCGTTCCCTCAGTACTGACCCTCTGACAGTGCGGCACTCCCTCAGTACTGACCCTCTGACAGTGCAGCACTCCCTCAGTACTGACCCTGTGGCAGTGCAGCGCTTCCTCAGTACTGACCGTCTGACAGTGCGGCACTCCCTCAGTACTGACCCTCTGACAGTGCGGCACTCCCTCAGTACTGACCCTCTGACAGTGCGGCACTCCCTCAGTACTGACCCTCTGACAGTGCGGCACTCCCTCAGTACTGACCCTCTGACAGTGCGGCGCTCCCTCAGTACTGACCCTCTGACAGTGCGGCACTCCCTCAGTACTGACCCTCCCACAGTGCAGCACTCCCTCAGTACTGACCCTGTGGCAGTGCAGCACTCCCTCAGTACTGACCCTCTGACAGTGCGGCACTCCCTCAGTACTGACCCTCTGACAGTGCGGCGCTTCCTCAGTACTGACCGTCTGACAGTGCGGCACTCCCTCAGTACTGACCCTCTGACAGTGCGGCACTCCCTCAGTACTGACCCTGTGGCAGTGCAGCACTCCCTCAGTACTGACCCTCTGACAGTGCAGCACTCCCTCAGTACTGACTCTCTGACAGTGCGGCACTCCCTCAGTACTGACCCTCTGACAGTGCGGCGCTCCCTCAGTACTGATCCTCTGACAGTGCGGCACTCCCTCAGTACTGACCCTCTGACAGTGCGGCGCTCCCTCAGTACTGATCCTCTGACAGTGCGGCGCTCCCTCAGTACTGACCCTGTGGCAGTGCGGCACTCCCTCAGTACTGACCCTCTGACAGTGCGGCACTCCCTCAGTACTGACCCTCTGACAGTGCGGCACTCCCTCAGTACTGACCCTCTGACAGTGCGGTGCTCCCTCAGTACTGACCCTGTGGCAGTGCAGCACTCCCTCAGTACTGACCCTCTGACAGTGCGGCACTCCCTCAGTACTGACCCTCTGACAGTGCGGCACTCCCTCAGTACTGACCCTCCCACAGTGCGGCACTCCCTCAGTACTGACCCTCTGACAGTGCGGCGCTCCCTCAGTACTGACCCTGTGGCAGTGCAGCACTCCCTCAGTACTGACCCTCTGACAGTGCAGCACTCCCTCAGTACTGACTCTCTGACAGTGCAGCACTCCCTCAGTACTGACCCTCTGACAGTGCAGCACTCCCTCGGTACTGACCCTCTGACAGTGCAGCACTCCCTCAGTACTGACTCTCTGACAGTGCGGCGCTCCCTCAGTACTGACCCTCTGACAGTGCGGCGCTCCCTCAGTACTGACTGTCCGACAGTGCGGCGCTCCCTCAGTACTGACCGTCCGACAGTGCGGCACTCCCTCAGTACTGACCCTCTGACAGTGCGGCACTCCCTCAGTACTGACCCTCTGACAGTGCGGCACTCCCTCAGTACTGACCCTCCCACAGTGCGGCACTCCCTCAGTCCTGACCCTCTGACAGTGCGGCACTCCCTCAGTACTGACCCTCTGACAGTGCGGCGCTCCCTCAGTCCTGACCCTCTGACAGTGCGGCGCTCCCTCAGTACTGACCCTCTGACAGTGCGGCGCTCCCTCAGTACTGACCCTCTGACAGTGCGGCACTCCCTCAGTACTGACCCTCTGACAGTGCAGCACTCCCTCAGTACTGACCCTCTGATAGTGCGGCACTCCCTCAGTACTGGCCCTCTGACAGTGCGGCGCTCCCTCAGTACTGCCCCTCTGACAGTGCGGCACTCCCTCAGTACTGACCCTCTGACAGTGCAGCACTCCCTCAGTACTGACCCTCTGGCAGTGCGGCACTCCCTCAGTACTGACCCTCTGACAGTGCGGTACTCCCTCAGTACTGACCCTCTGACAGTGCGGCGCTCCCTCAGTATTGACCCTCTGACAGTGCGGCACTCCCTCAGTACTGACACTCTCACAGTGCAGCACTCCCTCAGTACTGACCCTGTGGCAGTGCAGCACTCCCTCAGTACTGACCCTCTGACAGTGCAGCACTCCCTCAGTACTGACCCTCCCACAGAGCGGATCCCCCTCAGTACTGACCCTCTGACAGTGCGGCGCTCCCTCAGTACTGACTGTCCGACAGTGCGGCACTCCCTCAGTACTGACCCTCTGACAGTGCGGCGCTCCCTCACTACTGACCCTCCCACAGTGCGGCGCTCCCTCAGTACTGACCCTCTGACAGTGCGGCGCTCCCTCAGTACTGACCCTCCCACAGTGCGGCGCTCCCTCAGTACTGACCCTCCCACAGTGCGGCACTCCCTCAGTACTGACCCTCTGACAGTGCGGCACTCCCTCAGTACTGACCCTCTGACAGTGCAGCACTCCCTCAGCACTGACCCCCTGACAGTGCGGCACTCCCTCAGGACTGACACTCTGACAGTGCGGCACTCCCTCAGTACTGACCCTCTGACAGTGCGGCACTCCCTCAGTACTGACCCTCTGACAGTGCGGCGCTCCCTCAGTACTGACCCTCTGACAGTGCGGCACTCCCTCAGTACTGACCCTCTGACAGTGCGGAGCTCCCTCAGTACTGACCCTCTGACAGTGCAGCACTCCCTCAGTACTGACCCGCTGACAGTGCAGCACTCCCTCAGTACTGACCCTCTGACAGTGCGGAGCTCCCTCAGTACTGACCCTCCCACAGGGCGGCACTCCCTTATACTGACCCTCTGACAGTGCAGCACTCCCTCAGTACTGACCCTTTGACAGTGCGGCGCTCCCTCAGTACTGACCCTCTGACAGTGCGGCACTCCCTCAGTACTGACCCTCTGACAGTGCGGCGCTCCCTCAGTACTGACCCTCTGACAGTGCAGCACTCCCTCAGTACTGACCCTCTGACAGTGCGGCACTCCCTCAGTACTGGCCCTCTGACAGTGCGGCGCTCCCTCAGTACTGACCCTCTGACAGTGCGGCACTCCCTCAGTACTGACCCTCTGACAGTGCAGCACTCCCTCAGTACTGACCCTGTGGCAGTGCAGCACTCCCTCAGTACTGACCCTCTGACAGTGCGGCACTCCCTCAGTACTGACCCTCTGACAGTGCGGCGCTCCCTCAGTACTGACACTCTGACAGTGCGGCACTCCCTCAGTACTGACACGCTGACAGTGCAGCACTCCCTCTGTACTGACCCTGTGGCAGTGCAGCACTCCCTCAGTACTGACCCTCTGACAGTGCAGCACTCCCTCAGTACTGACCCTCCCACAGAGCGGAGCCCCCTCAGTACTGACCCTCTGACAGTGCGGCGCTCCCTCAGTACTGACCCTCTGACAGTGCGGCACTCCCTCAGTACTGACCCTCTGACAGTGCGGCACTCCCTCAGTACTGACCCTCTGACAGTGCAGCACTCCCTCAGTACTGACCCTCTGACAGTGCGGCACTCCCTCCGTACTGACCCTCCCACAGTGCGGCACTACCTCAGTACTGACCCTCTGACAGTGCGGCACTCCCTCAGTACTGACCCCCTGACAGTGCAGCACTCCCTCAGTACTGACCCTCTGACAGTGCGGCACTCCCTCAGTACTGACCCTCTGACAGTGCGGCACTCCCTCAGTACTGACCCTCTGACAGTGCGGCACTCCCTCAGTACTGACCCTCTGACAGTGCGGCACTCCCTCAGTACTGACACTCTGACAGTGCAGCACCCCCCCCCCTATTACCCCGCAGGTAACTGACACTCTGACAGTGCAGCACTCCCTCAGTACTGACCCTCTGACAGTGCAGCACTCCCTCAGTACTGACACTCTGACAGTGCGGCACTCCCTCAGTACTGACCCTCTGACAGTGCAGCACTCCCTCAGTACTGACCCTCCCACAGTGCAGCACTCCCTCAGTACTGACACTCTGACAGTGCAGCACTCCCTCAGTACTGACCCTCTGACAGTGCAGCACTCCCTCAGTACTGACACTCTGACAGTGCGGCACTCCCTCAGTACTGACCCTCTGACAGTGCAGCACTCCCTCAGTACTGACACTCTGACAGTGCGGCACTCCCTCAGTACTGACCCTCTGACAGTGCGGCACTCCCTCAGTACTGACCCTCTGACAGTGCGGCGCTCCCTCAGTACTGACCCACTGACAGTGCGGCACTCCCTCAGTACTGACCCTCTGACAGTGCAGCACTCCCTCAGTACTGACCCTCTGACAGTGCGGCAGTCCCTCAGTACTGACCCTCTGACAGTGCGGCACTCCCTCAGTACTGACTCTCCGACAGTGCGGCGCTCCCTCAGTACTGACCCACTGACAGTGCGGCACTCCCTCAGTACTGACCCTCTGACAGTGCGGCGCTCCCTCAGTACTGACCCTCTGACAGTGCAGCTCCCTCAGTACTGACCTTCTGACAGTGCGGCGCTCCCTCAGTACTGACCCTCTAACAGTGCGGCACTCCCTCAGTACTGACCCTCTGACAGTGCAGCACTCCCTCAGTACTGACCCTGTGGCAGTGCAGCACTCCCTCAGTACTGACCCTCTGACAGTGCGGCACTCCCTCAGTACTGACCCTCTGACAGTGCGGCGCTCCCTCAGTACTGACACTCTGACAGTGCGGCACTCCCTCAGTACTGACACGCTGACAGTGCAGCACTCCCTCTGTACTGACCCTGTGGCAGTGCAGCACTCCCTCAGTACTGACCCTCTGACAGTGCAGCACTCCCTCAGTACTGACCCTCCCACAGAGCGGAGCCCCCTCAGTACTGACCCTCTGACAGTGCGGCGCTCCCTCAGTACTGACCCTCTGACAGTGCGGCACTCCCTCAGTACTGACCCTCTGACAGTGCGGCACTCCCTCAGTACTGACCCTCTGACAGTGCAGCACTCCCTCAGTACTGACCCTCTGACAGTGCGGCACTCCCTCCGTACTGACCCTCCCACAGTGCGGCACTACCTCAGTACTGACCCTCTGACAGTGCGGCACTCCCTCAGTACTGACCCTCTGACAGTGCAGCACTCCCTCAGTACTGACCCTCCCACAGAGCGGAGCCCCCTCAGTACTGACCCTCTGACAGTGCGGCGCTCCCTCAGTACTGACCCTCGGACAGTGCGACTCTCCCTCAGTACTGACCCTCTGACAGTGCGGCGCTCCCTCAGTACTGACCCTCTCACAGTGCGGCACTCCCTCAGTACTGACCCTCTGACAGTGCAGCACTCCCTCAGCACTGACCCTCTCACAGTGCGGCACTCCCTCAGTACTGACCCTCTGACAGTGCAGCACTCCCTCAGTACTGACCCTCTGACAGTGCGGCACTCCCTCAGTACTGACTCTCTGACAGTGCGGCTCTCCCTCAGTACTGACCCTCCCACAGTGCGGCACTCCCTCAGTACTGACCCTCTGACAATGCAGCACTCCCTCAGTACTGACCCTCCCACAGTGCAGCACTCCCTCAGCACTGACCCTCTGACAGTGCGGAGCTCACTCAGTCCTGACCCTCTGACAGTGCGGCGCTCCCTCAGTACTGACCCTCTGACAGTGCAGCGTTCCCTCAGTACTGACCCTCTGACAGTGCGGCACTCCCTCAGTACTGACCCTCTGACAGTGCAGCACTCCCTCAGTACTGACCCTGTGGCAGTGCAGCGCTTCCTCAGTACTGACCGTCTGACAGTGCGGCACTCCCTCAGTACTGACCCTCTGACAGTGCGGCACTCCCTCAGTACTGACCCTCTGACAGTGCGGCACTCCCTCAGTACTGACCCTCTGACAGTGCGGCACTCCCTCAGTACTGACCCTCTGACAGTGCGGCGCTCCCTCAGTACTGACCCTCTGACAGTGCGGCACTCCCTCAGTACTGACCCTCCCACAGTGCAGCACTCCCTCAGTACTGACCCTGTGGCAGTGCAGCACTCCCTCAGTACTGAACCTCTGACAGTGCGGCACTCCCTCAGTACTGACCCTCTGACAGTGCGGCGCTTCCTCAGTACTGACCGTCTGACAGTGCGGCACTCCCTCAGTACTGACCCTCTGACAGTGCGGCACTCCCTCAGTACTGACCCTGTGGCAGTGCAGCACTCCCTCAGTACTGACCCTCTGACAGTGCAGCACTCCCTCAGTACTGACTCTCTGACAGTGCGGCACTCCCTCAGTACTGACCCTCTGACAGTGCGGCGCTCCCTCAGTACTGATCCTCTGACAGTGCGGCACTCCCTCAGTACTGACCCTCTGACAGTGCGGCGCTCCCTCAGTACTGATCCTCTGACAGTGCGGCGCTCCCTCAGTACTGACCCTGTGGCAGTGCGGCACTCCCTCAGTACTGACCCTCTGACAGTGCGGCACTCCCTCAGTACTGACCCTCTGACAGTGCGGCACTCCCTCAGTACTGACCCTCTGACAGTGCGGTGCTCCCTCAGTACTGTCCCTGTGGCAGTGCAGCACTCCCTCAGTACTGACCCTCTGACAGTGCGGCACTCCCTCAGTACTGACCCTCTGACAGTGCGGCACTCCCTCAGTACTGACCCTCCCACAGTGCGGCACTCCCTCAGTACTGACCCTCTGACAGTGCGGCGCTCCCTCAGTACTGACCCTGTGGCAGTGCAGCACTCCCTCAGTACTGACCCTCTGACAGTGCAGCACTCCCTCAGTACTGACTCTCTGACAGTGCAGCACTCCCTCAGTACTGACCCTCTGACAGTGCAGCACTCCCTCGGTACTGACCCTCTGACAGTGCAGCACTCCCTCAGTACTGACTCTCTGACAGTGCGGCGCTCCCTCAGTACTGACCCTCTGACAGTGCGGCGCTCCCTCAGTACTGACTGTCCGACAGTGCGGCGCTCCCTCAGTACTGACCGTCCGACAGTGCGGCACTCCCTCAGTACTGACCCTCTGACAGTGCGGCACTCCCTCAGTACTGACCCTCTGACAGTGCGGACCCTCTGACAGTGCGGCACTCCCTCAGTACTGACCCTCTGACAGTGCGGCGCTCCCTCAGTCCTGACCCTCTGACAGTGCGGCGCTCCCTCAGTACTGACCCTCTGACAGTGCGGCGCTCCCTCAGTACTGACCCTCTGACAGTGCGGCACTCCCTCAGTACTGACCCTCTGACAGTGCAGCACTCCCTCAGTACTGACCCTCTGATAGTGCGGCACTCCCTCAGTACTGGCCCTCTGACAGTGCGGCGCTCCCTCAGTACTGCCCCTCTGACAGTGCGGCACTCCCTCAGTACTGACCCTCTGACAGTGCAGCACTCCCTCAGTACTGACCCTCTGGCAGTGCGGCACTCCCTCAGTACTGACCCTCTGACAGTGCGGTACTCCCTCAGTACTGACCCTCTGACAGTGCGGCGCTCCCTCAGTATTGACCCTCTGACAGTGCGGCACTCCCTCAGTACTGACACTCTCACAGTGCAGCACTCCCTCAGTACTGACCCTGTGGCAGTGCAGCACTCCCTCAGTACTGACCCTCCCACAGAGCGGATCCCCCTCAGTACTGACCCTCTGACAGTGCGGCGCTCCCTCAGTACTGACTGTCCGACAGTGCGGCACTCCCTCAGTACTGACCCTCTGACAGTGCGGCGCTCCCTCACTACTGACCCTCCCACAGTGCGGCGCTCCCTCAGTACTGACCCTCTGACAGTGCGGCGCTCCCTCAGTACTGACCCTCCCACAGTGCGGCGCTCCCTCAGTACTGACCCTCCCACAGTGCGGCACTCCCTCAGTACTGACCCTCTGACAGTGCGGCACTCCCTCAGTACTGACCCTCTGACAGTGCAGCACTCCCTCAGCACTGACCCCCTGACAGTGCGGCACTCCCTCAGGACTGACACTCTGACAGTGCGGCACTCCCTCAGTACTGACCCTCTGACAGTGCGGCACTCCCTCAGTACTGACCCTCTGACAGTGCGGCGCTCCCTCAGTACTGACCCTCTGACAGTGCGGCACTCCCTCAGTCCTGACCCTCTGACAGTGCGGAGCTCCCTCAGTACTGACCCTCTGACAGTGCAGCACTCCCTCAGTACTGACCCGCTGACAGTGCAGCACTCCCTCAGTACTGACCCTCTGACAGTGCGGAGCTCCCTCAGTACTGACCCTCCCACAGGGCGGCACTCCCTTATACTGACCCTCTGACAGTGCAGCACTCCCTCAGTACTGACCCTTTGACAGTGCGGCGCTCCCTCAGTACTGACCCTCTGACAGTGCGGCACTCCCTCAGTACTGACCCTCTGACAGTGCGGCGCTCCCTCAGTACTGACCCTCTGACAGTGCAGCACTCCCTCAGTACTGACCCTCTGACAGTGCGGCACTCCCTCAGTACTGGCCCTCTGACAGTGCGGCGCTCCCTCAGTACTGACCCTCTGACAGTGCGGCACTCCCTCAGTACTGACCCTCTGACAGTGCAGCACTCCCTCAGTACTGACCCTGTGGCAGTGCAGCACTCCCTCAGTACTGACCCTCTGACAGTGCGGCACTCCCTCAGTACTGACCCTCTGACAGTGCGGCGCTCCCTCAGTACTGACACTCTGACAGTGCGGCACTCCCTCAGTACTGACACGCTGACAGTGCAGCACTCCCTCTGTACTGACCCTGTGGCAGTGCAGCACTCCCTCAGTACTGACCCTCTGACAGTGCAGCACTCCCTCAGTACTGACCCTCCCACAGAGCGGAGCCCCCTCAGTACTGACCCTCTGACAGTGCGGCGCTCCCTCAGTACTGACCCTCTGACAGTGCGGCACTCCCTCAGTACTGACCCTCTGACAGTGCGGCACTCCCTCAGTACTGACCCTCTGACAGTGCAGCACTCCCTCAGTACTGACCCTCTGACAGTGCGGCACTCCCTCCGTACTGACCCTCCCACAGTGCGGCACTACCTCAGTACTGACCCTCTGACAGTGCGGCACTCCCTCAGTACTGACCCCCTGACAGTGCAGCACTCCCTCAGTACTGACCCTCTGACAGTGCGGCACTCCCTCAGTACTGACCCTCTGACAGTGCGGCACTCCCTCAGTACTGACCCTCTGACAGTGCGGCACTCCCTCAGTACTGACCCTCTGACAGTGCGGCACTCCCTCAGTACTGACACTCTGACAGTGCAGCACTCCCTCAGTACTGACCCTCTGACAGTGCAGCACTCCCTCAGTACTGACACTCTGACAGTGCGGCACTCCCTCAGTACTGACCCTCTGACAGTGCAGCACTCCCTCAGTACTGACCCTCCCACAGTGCAGCACTCCCTCAGTACTGACACTCTGACAGTGCAGCACTCCCTCAGTACTGACCCTCTGACAGTGCAGCACTCCCTCAGTACTGACACTCTGACAGTGCGGCACTCCCTCAGTACTGACCCTCTGACAGTGCAGCACTCCCTCAGTACTGACACTCTGACAGTGCGGCACTCCCTCAGTACTGACCCTCTGACAGTGCGGCACTCCCTCAGTACTGACCCTCTGACAGTGCGGCGCTCCCTCAGTACTGACCCACTGACAGTGCGGCACTCCCTCAGTACTGACCCTCTGACAGTGCAGCACTCCCTCAGTACTGACTCTCTGACAGTGCGGCGCTCCCTCAGTACTGACCCTCTGACAGTGCGGCGCTCCCTCAGTACTGACTGTCCGACAGTGCGGCGCTCCCTCAGTACTGACCGTCCGACAGTGCGGCACTCCCTCAGTACTGACCCTCTGACAGTGCGGCACTCCCTCAGTACTGACCCTCTGACAGTGCGGCACTCCCTCAGTACTGACCCTCCCACAGTGCGGCACTCCCTCAGTCCTGACCCTCTGACAGTGCGGCACTCCCTCAGTACTGACCCTCTGACAGTGCGGCGCTCCCTCAGTCCTGACCCTCTGACAGTGCGGCGCTCCCTCAGTACTGACCCTCTGACAGTGCGGCGCTCCCTCAGTACTGACCCTCTGACAGTGCGGCACTCCCTCAGTACTGACCCTCTGACAGTGCAGCACTCCCTCAGTACTGACCCTCTGATAGTGCGGCACTCCCTCAGTACTGGCCCTCTGACAGTGCGGCGCTCCCTCAGTACTGCCCCTCTGACAGTGCGGCACTCCCTCAGTACTGACCCTCTGACAGTGCAGCACTCCCTCAGTACTGACCCTCTGGCAGTGCGGCACTCCCTCAGTACTGACCCTCTGACAGTGCGGTACTCCCTCAGTACTGACCCTCTGACAGTGCGGCGCTCCCTCAGTATTGACCCTCTGACAGTGCGGCACTCCCTCAGTACTGACACTCTCACAGTGCAGCACTCCCTCAGTACTGACCCTGTGGCAGTGCAGCACTCCCTCAGTACTGACCCTCTGACAGTGCAGCACTCCCTCAGTACTGACCCTCCCACAGAGCGGATCCCCCTCAGTACTGACCCTCTGACAGTGCGGCGCTCCCTCAGTACTGACTGTCCGACAGTGCGGCACTCCCTCAGTACTGACCCTCTGACAGTGCGGCGCTCCCTCACTACTGACCCTCCCACAGTGCGGCGCTCCCTCAGTACTGACCCTCTGACAGTGCGGCGCTCCCTCAGTACTGACCCTCCCACAGTGCGGCGCTCCCTCAGTACTGACCCTCCCACAGTGCGGCACTCCCTCAGTACTGACCCTCTGACAGTGCGGCACTCCCTCAGTACTGACCCTCTGACAGTGCAGCACTCCCTCAGCACTGACCCCCTGACAGTGCGGCACTCCCTCAGGACTGACACTCTGACAGTGCGGCACTCCCTCAGTACTGACCCTCTGACAGTGCGGCACTCCCTCAGTACTGACCCTCTGACAGTGCGGCGCTCCCTCAGTACTGACCCTCTGACAGTGCGGCACTCCCTCAGTACTGACCCTCTGACAGTGCGGAGCTCCCTCAGTACTGACCCTCTGACAGTGCAGCACTCCCTCAGTACTGACCCGCTGACAGTGCAGCACTCCCTCAGTACTGACCCTCTGACAGTGCGGAGCTCCCTCAGTACTGACCCTCCCACAGGGCGGCACTCCCTTATACTGACCCTCTGACAGTGCAGCACTCCCTCAGTACTGACCCTTTGACAGTGCGGCGCTCCCTCAGTACTGACCCTCTGACAGTGCGGCACTCCCTCAGTACTGACCCTCTGACAGTGCGGCGCTCCCTCAGTACTGACCCTCTGACAGTGCAGCACTCCCTCAGTACTGACCCTCTGACAGTGCGGCACTCCCTCAGTACTGGCCCTCTGACAGTGCGGCGCTCCCTCAGTACTGACCCTCTGACAGTGCGGCACTCCCTCAGTACTGACCCTCTGACAGTGCAGCACTCCCTCAGTACTGACCCTGTGGCAGTGCAGCACTCCCTCAGTACTGACCCTCTGACAGTGCGGCACTCCCTCAGTACTGACCCTCTGACAGTGCGGCGCTCCCTCAGTACTGACACTCTGACAGTGCGGCACTCCCTCAGTACTGACACGCTGACAGTGCAGCACTCCCTCTGTACTGACCCTGTGGCAGTGCAGCACTCCCTCAGTACTGACCCTCTGACAGTGCAGCACTCCCTCAGTACTGACCCTCCCACAGAGCGGAGCCCCCTCAGTACTGACCCTCTGACAGTGCGGCGCTCCCTCAGTACTGACCCTCTGACAGTGCGGCACTCCCTCAGTACTGACCCTCTGACAGTGCGGCACTCCCTCAGTACTGACCCTCTGACAGTGCGGCACTCCCTCAGTACTGACCCTCTGACAGTGCAGCACTCCCTCAGTACTGACCCTCTGACAGTGCGGCACTCCCTCCGTACTGACCCTCCCACAGTGCGGCACTACCTCAGTACTGACCCTCTGACAGTGCGGCACTCCCTCAGTACTGACCCCCTGACAGTGCAGCACTCCCTCAGTACTGACCCTCTGACAGTGCGGCACTCCCTCAGTACTGACCCTCTGACAGTGCGGCACTCCCTCAGTACTGACCCTCTGACAGTGCGGCACTCCCTCAGTACTGACCCTCTGACAGTGCGGCACTCCCTCAGTACTGACACTCTGACAGTGCAGCACTCCCTCAGTACTGACCCTCTGACAGTGCAGCACTCCCTCAGTACTGACACTCTGACAGTGCGGCACTCCCTCAGTACTGACCCTCTGACAGTGCAGCACTCCCTCAGTACTGACCCTCCCACAGTGCAGCACTCCCTCAGTACTGACCCTCTGACAGTGCAGCACTCCCTCAGTACTGACACTCTGACAGTGCGGCACTCCCTCAGTACTGACCCTCTGACAGTGCAGCACTCCCTCAGTACTGACACTCTGACAGTGCGGCACTCCCTCAGTACTGACCCTCTGACAGTGCGGCACTCCCTCAGTACTGACCCTCTGACAGTGCGGCGCTCCCTCAGTACTGACCCACTGACAGTGCGGCACTCCCTCAGTACTGACCCTCTGACAGTGCAGCACTCCCTCAGTACTGACCCTCTGACAGTGCGGCAGTCCCTCAGTACTGACCCTCTGACAGTGCGGCACTCCCTCAGTACTGACTCTCCGACAGTGCGGCGCTCCCTCAGTACTGACCCACTGACAGTGCGGCACTCCCTCAGTACTGACCCTCTGACAGTGCGGCGCTCCCTCAGTACTGACCCTCTGACAGTGCAGCTCCCTCAGTACTGACCTTCTGACAGTGCGGCGCTCCCTCAGTACTGACCCTCTAACAGTGCGGCACTCCCTCAGTACTGACCCTCTGACAGTGCAGCACTCCCTCAGTACTGACCCTGTGGCAGTGCAGAACTCCCTCAGTACTGACCCTCTGACAGTGCGGCACTCCCTCAGTACTGACCCTCTGACAGTGCGGCGCTCCCTCAGTACTGACACTCTGACAGTGCGGCACTCCCTCAGTACTGACACGCTGACAGTGCAGCACTCCCTCTGTACTGACCCTGTGGCAGTGCAGCACTCCCTCAGTACTGACCCTCTGACAGTGCAGCACTCCCTCAGTACTGACCCTCCCACAGAGCGGAGCCCCCTCAGTACTGACCCTCTGACAGTGCGGCGCTCCCTCAGTACTGACCCTCTGACAGTGCGGCACTCCCTCAGTACTGACCCTCTGACAGTGCGGCACTCCCTCAGTACTGACCCTCTGACAGTGCAGCACTCCCTCAGTACTGACCCTCTGACAGTGCGGCACTCCCTCCGTACTGACCCTCCCACAGTGCGGCACTACCTCAGTACTGACCCTCTGACAGTGCGGCACTCCCTCAGTACTGACCCCCTGACAGTGCAGCACTCCCTCAGTACTGACCCTCTGACAGTGCGGCACTCCCTCAGTACTGACCCTCTGACAGTGCGGCACTCCCTCAGTACTGACCCTCTGACAGTGCGGCACTCCCTCAGTACTGACACTCTGACAGTGCAGCACTCCCTCAGTACTGACCCTCTGACAGTGCAGCACTCCCTCAGTACTGACACTCTGACAGTGCGGCACTCCCTCAGTACTGACCCTCTGACAGTGCAGCACTCCCTCAGTACTGACCCTCCCACAGTGCAGCACTCCCTCAGTACTGACACTCTGACAGTGCAGCACTCCCTCAGTACTGACCCTCTGACAGTGCAGCACTCCCTCAGTACTGACACTCTGACAGTGCGGCACTCCCTCAGTACTGACCCTCTGACAGTGCAGCACTCCCTCAGTACTGACACTCTGACAGTGCGGCACTCCCTCAGTACTGACCCTCTGACAGTGCGGCACTCCCTCAGTACTGACCCTCTGACAGTGCGGCGCTCCCTCAGTACTGACCCACTGACAGTGCGGCACTCCCTCAGTACTGACCCTCTGACAGTGCAGCACTCCCTCAGTACTGACCCTCTGACAGTGCGGCAGTCCCTCAGTACTGACCCTCTGACAGTGCGGCACTCCCTCAGTACTGACTCTCCGACAGTGCGGCGCTCCCTCAGTACTGACCCACTGACAGTGCGGCACTCCCTCAGTACTGACCCTCTGACAGTGCGGCGCTCCCTCAGTACTGACCCTCTGACAGTGCAGCTCCCTCAGTACTGACCTTCTGACAGTGCGGCACTCCCTCAGTACTGACCCACTGACAGTGCGGCACTCCCTCAGTACTGACCCTCTGACAGTGCAGCTCCCTCAGTACTGACCTTCTGACAGTGCAGATCCCTCAGTACTGACCTTCTGACAGTGCGGCACTCCCTCAGTACTGACCCTCTGACAGTGCAGCACTCCCTCAGTACTGACCTTCTGACAGTGCGGCACTCCCTCAGTACTGACCCTCTGACAGTGCAGCACTCGCTCAGTATTGACCCTCTGACAGTGCAGCTCCCTCAGTACTGACCCTCTGACAGTGCAGCACTCCCTCAGTACTGACCCTCCCACAGTGCGGCGCTCCCTCAGTACTGACCCTCTGACAGTGCGGCACTCCCTCAGTACTGACCCTCTGACAGTGCGGCACTCCCTCAGTACTGACCCTCTGACAGTGCGGCACTCCCTCAGTACTGACCCTCTGACAGTGCAGCACTCCCTCAGTACTGACCCTCTGACAGTGCAGCACTCCCTCAGTACTGACCCTCCCACAGTGCGGCGCTCCCTCAGTACTGACCCTCTGACAGTGCGGCACTCCCTCAGTACTGACCCTCTGACAGTGCGGCACTCCCTCAGTACTGACCCTCTGACAGTGCGGCGCTCCCTCAGTACTGACCCTCTGACAGTGCGGCGCTCCCTCAGTACTGACCCTCTGACAGTGCGGCGCTCCCTCAGTACTGACCCTCTGACAGTGCAGCACTCCCTCAGTACTGACCCTCTGACAGTGCGGCGCTCCCTCAGTACTGACCCTCTGACAGTGCGGCACTCCCTCAGTACTGACCTTCCCACAGTGCAGCACTCCCTCACTACTGACCCTGTGACAGTGCAGCACTCCCTCAGTACTGACCCTCTGTCAGTGCGGCACTCCCTCAGTACTGACCCTCTGACAGTGCGGCGCTCCCTCAGTACTGACCGTCTGACAGTGCGGCACTCCCTCAGTACTGACCCTCTGACAGTGCGGCACTCCCTCAGTACTGACCCTGTGGCAGTGCAGCACTCCCTCAGTACTGACCCTCTGACAGTGCAGCACTCCCTCAGTACTGACTCTCTGACAGTGCGGCACTCCCTCAGTACTGACCCTCTGACAGTGCGGCGCTCCCTCAGTACTGATCCTCTGACAGTGCGGCACTCCCTCAGTACTGACCCTCTGACAGTGCGGCGCTCCCTCAGTACTGATCCTCTGACAGTGCGGCGCTCCCTGAGTACTGACCCTGTGGCAGTGCGGCACTCCCTCAGTACTGACCCTCTGACAGTGCGGCACTCCCTCAGTACTGACCCTCTGACAGTGCGGCACTCCCTCAGTACTGACCCTCTGACAGTGCGGCGCTCCCTCAGTACTGACCCTGTGGCAGTGCAGCACTCCCTCAGTACTGACCCTCTGACAGTGCGGCGCTCCCTCAGTACTGACCCTGTGGCAGTGCAGCACTCCCTCAGTACTGACCCTCTGACAGTGCAGCACTCCCTCAGTACTGACTCTCTGACAGTGCAGCACTCCCTCAGTACTGACCCTCTGACAGTGCAGCACTCCCTCAGTACTGACCCTCTGACAGTGCAGCACTCCCTCAGTACTGACTCTCTGACAGTGCGGCGCTCCCTCAGTACTGACCCTCTGACAGTGCGGCGCTCCCTCAGTACTGACCGTCCGACAGTGCGGCGCTCCCTCAGTACTGACCGTCCGACAGTGCGGCACTCCCTCAGTACTGACCCTCTGACAGTGCGGCACTCCCTCAGTACTGACCCTCTGACAGTGCGTCACTCCCTCAGTACTGACCCTCCCACAGTGCGGCACTCCCTCAGTACTGACCCTCTGACAGTGCGGCACTCCCTCAGTACTGACCCTCTGACAGTGCGACGCTCCCTCAGTCCTGACCCTCTGACAGTGCGGCGCTCCCTCAGTACTGACCCTCTGACAGTGCGGCGCTCCCTCAGTACTGACCCTCTGACAGTGCGGCACTCCCTCAGTACTGACCCTCTGACAGTGCAGCACTCCCTCAGTACTGACCCTCTGATAGTGCGGCACTCCCTCAGTACTGGCCCTCTGACAGTGCGGCGCTCCCTCAGTACTGCCCCTCTGACAGTGCGGCACTCCCTCAGTACTGACCCTCTGACAGTGCAGCACTCCCTCAGCACTGACCCTGTGGCAGTGCGGCACTCCCTCAGTACTGACCCTCTGACAGTGCGGCACTCCCTCAGTACTGACCCTCTGACAGTGCGGCGCTCCCTCAGTATTGACCCTCTGACAGTGCGGCACTCCCTCAGTACTGACACTCTCACAGTGCAGCACTCCCTCAGTACTGACCCTGTGGCAGTGCAGCACTCCCTCAGTACTGACCCTCTGACAGTGCAGCACTCCCTCAGTACTGACCCTCCCACAGAGCGGATCCCCCTCAGTACTGACCCTCTGACAGTGCGGCGCTCCCTCAGTACTGACCCTCTGACAGTGCGGCGCTCCCTCACTACTGACCCTCCCACAGTGCGGCGCTCCCTCAGTACTGACCCTCTGACAGTGCGGCACTCCCTCAGTACTGACCCTCCCACAGTGCGGCGCTCCCTCAGTACTGACCCTCCCACAGTGCGGCACTCCCTCAGTACTGACCCTCTGACAGTGCGGCACTCCCTCAGTACTGACCCTCTGACAGTGCAGCACTCCCTCAGCACTGACCCCCTGACAGTGCGGCACTCCCTCAGTACTGACACTCTGACAGTGCGGCACTCCCTCAGTACTGACCCTCTGACAGTGCGGCACTCCCTCAGTACTGACCCTCTGACAGTGCGGCGCTCCCTCAGTACTGACCCTCTGACAGTGCGGCACTCCCTCAGTACTGACCCTCTGACAGTGCGGAGCTCCCTCAGTACTGACCCTCTGACAGTGCAGCACTCCCTCAGTACTGACCCGCTGACAGTGCAGCACTCCCTCAGTACTGACCCTCTGACAGTGCGGAGCTCCCTCAGTACTGACCCTCCCACAGGGCGGCACTCCCCTGTACTGACCCTCTGACAGTGCAGCACTCCCTCAGTACTGACCCTTTGACAGTGCGGCGCTCCCTCAGTACTGACCCTCTGACAGTGCGGTACTCCCTCAGTATTGACCCTCTGACAGTGCGGCGCTCCCTCAGTACTGACCCTCTGACAGTGCAGCACTCCCTCAGTACTGACCCTCTGACAGTGCGGCACTCCCTCAGTACTGGCCCTCTGACAGTGCGGCGCTCCCTCAGTACTGACCCTCTGACAGTGCGGCACTCCCTCAGTACTGACCCTCTGACAGTGCAGCACTCCCTCAGTACTGACCTTGTGGCAGTGCAGCACTCCCTCAGTACTGACCCTCTGACAGTGCGGCACTCCCTCAGTACTGACCCTCTGACAGTGCGGCGCTCCCTCAGTACTGACACTCTGACAGTGCGGTACTCCCTCAGTACTGACACTCTGACAGTGCAGCACTCCCTCTGTACTGACCCTGTGGCAGTGCAGCACTCCCTCAGTACTGACCCTCTGACAGTGCAGCACTCCCTCAGTACTGACCCTCCCACAGAGCGGAGCCCCCTCAGTACTGACCCTCTGACAGTGCGGCGCTCCCTCAGTACTGACCCTCTGACAGTGCGGCACTCCCTCAGTACTGACCCTCTGACAGTGCGGCACTCCCTCAGTACTGACCCTCTGACAGTGCAGCACTCCCTCAGAACTGACCCTCTGACAGTGCAGCACTCCCTCAGTACTAACCCTCTGATCGTGCGGCACTCCCTCAGTACTGACTCTCTGACAGTGCGGCACTCCCTCAGTACTGACCCTGTGGCAGTGCAGCACTCCCTCAGTACTGACCCTCTGACAGTGCAGCACTCCCTCAGTACTGACTCTCTGACAGTGCAGCACTCCCTCAGTACTGACTCTCTGACAGTGCAGCACTCCCTCAGTACTGACCCTCTGACAGTGCGGCACTCCCTCAGTACTGACCCTCTGACAGTGCGGCGCTCCCTCAGTACTGACCCTCTGACAGTGCAGCACTCCCTCAGTACTGACCCTCTGACAGTGCGGCGCTCCCTCAGTACTGACCGTCCGACCGTGCGGCACTCCCTCAGTACTGACCCTCTGACAGTGCGGCGCTCCCTCACTACTGACCCTCTGACAGTGTGGCACTCCCTCAGTACTGACCCTCTGACAGTGCGGCACTCCCTCAGTACTGACCCTCCCACAGTGCGGCGCTCCCTCAGTACTGACCCTCCCACAGTGCGGCACTCCCTCAGTACTGACCCTCTGACAGTGCGGCACTCCCTCAGTACTGAGCCTCTGACAGTGCGACACTCCCTCAGTACTGACCCCCTGACAGTGCGGCGCTCCCTCAGCACTGACCCCCTGACAGTGCGGCACTCCCTCAGTACTGACCCTCTGACAGTGCGGCACTCCCTCAGTACTGACCCTCTGACAGTGCGGCACTCCCTCAGTACTGACCCTCTGACAGTGCGGCACTCCCTCAGTACTGACCCTCTGACAGTGCGGCACTCCCTCAGCACTGACCCTCTGACAGTGCAGCACTCCCTCAGTACTGACCCTCCGACAGTGCGGCGCTCCCTCAGTACTGACCCTCCCACAGTGCGGCGCTCCCTCAGCACTGACCCTCTGACAGTGCAGCACTCCCTCAGTACTGATCCTCTGACAGTGCGGCACTCCCTCAGTGCTGACCCTCTGACAGTGCGGCACTCCCTCAGTGCTGACCCTCTGACAGTGCGGCACTCCCTCAGTACTGAACCTCTGACAGTGCGACACTCCCTCAGTACTGACCCTCTGACAGTGCAGCACTCCCTTGTACTGACCCTCTGACAGTGCAGCACTCCCTCAGTACTGACCCTTTGACAGTGCGGCGCTCCCTCAGTACTGACCCTCTGACAGTGCGGCACTCCCTCAGTACTGACCCTCTGACAGTGCGACGCTCGCTCAGTACTGACCCTCTGACAGTGCGGCACTCCCTCAGTACTGACCCTCCCACAGTGCGGCGCTCCCTCAGTACTGACCCTCTGACAGTGCAGCACTCCCTCAGTACTGACCCTCTGGCAGTGCGGCGCTCCCTCAGTACTGACCCTCTGACAGTGCAGCACTCCCTCAGTACTGACCCACTGACAGTGCGGCGCTCCCTCAGTACTGACCCTCTGACAGTGCAGCACTCCCTCAGTACTGACCCACTGACAGTGCAGCATTCCCTCAGTACTGACCCTCTGACAATGCAGCACTCCCTCAGTACTGACCCTCTGACAGTGCGGCGCTCCCTCAGTACTGACCCCCTGACAGTGCGGCGCTACCTCAGTACTGACCCACTGACAGTGCTGCACTCCCTCAGTCCTGACCCTCTGACAGTGCGGCACTCCCTCAGTTTTGACATTCTGACAGTGCGGCACTGCCTCAGTACTGACCCTCTGACAGTGCGGCACTCCCTCAGTACTGACTCTCTGACAGTGCAGCACTCCCTCAGTACTGACCCTCTGACAGTGCGGCACTCCCTCAGTACTGACCCTCTGACAGTGCGGCGCTCCCTCAGTACTGACCCACCGACAGTGCGGCACTCCCTCAGTACTGACCCTCTGACAGTGCAGCACTCCCTCAGTACTGACCCTCTGACAGTGCAGCGCTCCCTCAGTACTGACCCTCTGACAGTGCGGCGCTCCCTCAGTGCTGACCCACCGACAGTGCGGCACTCCCTCAGTACTGACCCTCTGACAGTGCAGCACTCCCTCAGTACTGACCCTCTGACAGTGCGGCGCTCCCTCAGTACTGCCCCTCTGACAGTGCGGCACTCCCTCAGTACTGACCCTCTGACAGTGCAGCACTCCCTCAGTACTGACCCTCTGGCAGTGCGGCACTCCCTCAGTACTGACCCTCTGACAGTGCGGTACTCCCTCAGTACTGACCCTCTGACAGTGCGGCGCTCCCTCAGTATTGACCCTCTGACAGTGCGGCACTCCCTCAGTACTGACACTCTCACAGTGCAGCACTCCCTCAGTACTGACCCTGTGGCAGTGCAGCACTCCCTCAGTACTGACCCTCTGACAGTGCAGCACTCCCTCAGTACTGACCCTCCCACAGAGCGGATCCCCCTCAGTACTGACCCTCTGACAGTGCGGCGCTCCCTCAGTACTGACTGTCCGACAGTGCGGCACTCCCTCAGTACTGACCCTCTGACAGTGCGGCGCTCCCTCACTACTGACCCTCCCACAGTGCGGCGCTCCCTCAGTACTGACCCTCTGACAGTGCGGCGCTCCCTCAGTACTGACCCTCCCACAGTGCGGCGCTCCCTCAGTACTGACCCTCCCACAGTGCGGCACTCCCTCAGTACTGACCCTCTGACAGTGCGGCACTCCCTCAGTACTGACCCTCTGACAGTGCAGCACTCCCTCAGCACTGACCCCCTGACAGTGCGGCACTCCCTCAGGACTGACACTCTGACAGTGCGGCACTCCCTCAGTACTGACCCTCTGACAGTGCGGCACTCCCTCAGTACTGACCCTCTGACAGTGCGGCGCTCCCTCAGTACTGACCCTCTGACAGTGCGGCACTCCCTCAGTACTGACCCTCTGACAGTGCGGAGCTCCCTCAGTACTGACCCTCTGACAGTGCAGCACTCCCTCAGTACTGACCCGCTGACAGTGCAGCACTCCCTCAGTACTGACCCTCTGACAGTGCGGAGCTCCCTCAGTACTGACCCTCCCACAGGGCGGCACTCCCTTATACTGACCCTCTGACAGTGCAGCACTCCCTCAGTACTGACCCTTTGACAGTGCGGCGCTCCCTCAGTACTGACCCTCTGACAGTGCGGCACTCCCTCAGTACTGACCCTCTGACAGTGCGGCGCTCCCTCAGTACTGACCCTCTGACAGTGCAGCACTCCCTCAGTACTGACCCTCTGACAGTGCGGCACTCCCTCAGTACTGGCCCTGTGGCAGTGCAGCACTCCCTCAGTACTGACCCTCTGACAGTGCGGCACTCCCTCAGTACTGACCCTCTGACAGTGCGGCGCTCCCTCAGTACTGACACTCTGACAGTGCGGCACTCCCTCAGTACTGACACGCTGACAGTGCAGCACTCCCTCTGTACTGACCCTGTGGCAGTGCAGCACTCCCTCAGTACTGACCCTCTGACAGTGCAGCACTCCCTCAGTACTGACCCTCCCACAGAGCGGAGCCCCCTCAGTACTGACCCTCTGACAGTGCGGCGCTCCCTCAGTACTGACCCTCTGACAGTGCGGCACTCCCTCAGTACTGACCCTCTGACAGTGCGGCACTCCCTCAGTACTGACCCTCTGACAGTGCAGCACTCCCTCAGTACTGACCCTCTGACAGTGCGGCACTCCCTCCGTACTGACCCTCCCACAGTGCGGCACTACCTCAGTACTGACCCTCTGACAGTGCGGCACTCCCTCAGTACTGACCCCCTGACAGTGCAGCACTCCCTCAGTACTGACCCTCTGACAGTGCGGCACTCCCTCAGTACTGACCCTCTGACAGTGCGGCACTCCCTCAGTACTGACCCTCTGACAGTGCGGCACTCCCTCAGTACTGACCCTCTGACAGTGCGGCACTCCCTCAGTACTGACACTCTGACAGTGCAGCACTCCCTCAGTACTGACCCTCTGACAGTGCAGCACTCCCTCAGTACTGACACTCTGACAGTGCGGCACTCCCTCAGTACTGACCCTCTGACAGTGCAGCACTCCCTCAGTACTGACCCTCCCACAGTTCAGCACTCCCTCAGTACTGACACTGACAGTGCAGCACTCCCTCAGTACTGACCCTCTGACAGTGCAGCACTCCCTCAGTACTGACACTCTGACAGTGCGGCACTCCCTCAGTACTGACCCTCTGACAGTGCAGCACTCCCTCAGTACTGACACTCTGACAGTGCGGCACTCCCTCAGTACTGACCCTCTGACAGTGCGGCACTCCCTCAGTACTGACCCTCTGTCAGTGCGGCGCTCCCTCAGTACTGACCCACTGACAGTGCGGCACTCCCTCAGTACTGACCCTCTGACAGTGCAGCACTCCCTCAGTACTGACCCTCTGACAGTGCGGCAGTCCCTCAGTACTGACCCTCTGACAGTGCGGCACTCCCTCAGTACTGACTCTCCGACAGTGCGGCGCTCCCTCAGTACTGACCCACTGACAGTGCGGCACTCCCTCAGTACTGACCCTCTGACAGTGCGGCGCTCCCTCAGTACTGACCCTCTGACAGTGCAGCTCCCTCAGTACTGACCTTCTGACAGTGCGGCGCTCCCTCAGTACTGACCCTCTAACAGTGCGGCACTCCCTCAGTACTGACCCTCTGACAGTGCAGCACTCCCTCAGTACTGACCCTGTGGCAGTGCAGCACTCCCTCAGTACTGACCCTCTGACAGTGCGGCACTCCCTCAGTACTGACCCTCTGACAGTGCGGCGCTCCCTCAGTACTGACACTCTGACAGTGCGGCACTCCCTCAGTACTGACACGCTGACAGTGCAGCACTCCCTCTGTACTGACCCTGTGGCAGTGCAGCACTCCCTCAGTACTGACCCTCTGACAGTGCAGCACTCCCTCAGTACTGACCCTCCCACAGAGCGGAGCCCCCTCAGTACTGACCCTCTGACAGTGCGGCGCTCCCTCAGTACTGACCCTCTGACAGTGCGGCACTCCCTCAGTACTGACCCTCTGACAGTGCGGCACTCCCTCAGTACTGACCCTCTGACAGTGCGGCACTCCCTCAGTACTGACCCTCTGACAGTGCGGCACTCCCTCCGTACTGACCCTCCCACAGTGCGGCACTACCTCAGTACTGACCCTCTGACAGTGCGGCACTCCCTCAGTACTGACCCCCTGACAGTGCAGCACTCCCTCAGTACTGACCCTCTGACAGTGCGGCACTCCCTCAGTACTGACCCTCTGACAGTGCGGCACTCCCTCAGTACTGACCCTCTGACAGTGCGGCACTCCCTCAGTACTGACACTCTGACAGTGCAGCACTCCCTCAGTACTGACCCTCTGACAGTGCAGCACTCCCTCAGTACTGACACTCTGACAGTGCGGCACTCCCTCAGTATTGACCCTCTGACAGTGCAGCACTCCCTCAGTACTGACCCTCCCACAGTGCAGCACTCCCTCAGTACTGACACTCTGACAGTGCAGCACTCCCTCAGTACTGACCCTCTGACAGTGCAGCACTCCCTCAGTACTGACACTCTGACAGTGCGGCACTCCCTCAGTACTGACCCTCTGACAGTGCAGCACTCCCTCAGTACTGACACTCTGACAGTGCGGCACTCCCTCAGTACTGACCCTCTGACAGTGCGGCACTCCCTCAGTACTGACCCTCTGACAGTGCGGCGCTCCCTCAGTACTGACCCACTGACAGTGCGGCACTCCCTCAGTACTGACCCTCTGACAGTGCAGCACTCCCTCAGTACTGACCCTCTGACAGTGCGGCAGTCCCTCAGTACTGACCCTCTGACAGTGCGGCACTCCCTCAGTACTGACTCTCCGACAGTGCGGCGCTCCCTCAGTACTGACCCACTGACAGTGCGGCACTCCCTCAGTACTGACCCTCTGACAGTGCGGCGCTCCCTCAGTACTGACCCTCTGACAGTGCAGCTCCCTCAGTACTGACCTTCTGACAGTGCGGCACTCCCTCAGTACTGACCCACTGACAGTGCGGCACTCCCTCAGTACTGACCCTCTGACAGTGCAGCTCCCTCAGTACTGACCTTCTGACAGTGCAGATCCCTCAGTACTGACCTTCTGACAGTGCGGCACTCCCTCAGTACTGACCCTCTGACAGTGCAGCACTCCCTCAGTACTGACCTTCTGACAGTGCGGCACTCCCTCAGTACTGACCCTCTGACAGTGCAGCACTCCCTCAGTATTGACCCTCTGACAGTGCAGCTCCCTCAGTACTGACCCTCTGACAGTGCAGCACTCCCTCAGTACTGACCCTCCCACAGTGCGGCGCTCCCTCAGTACTGACCCTCTGACAGTGCGGCACTCCCTCAGTACTGACCCTCTGACAGTGCGGCACTCCCTCAGTACTGACCCTCTGACAGTGCGGCACTCCCTCAGTACTGACCCTCTGACAGTGCAGCACTCCCTCAGTACTGACCCTCTGACAGTGCAGCACTCCCTCAGTACTGACCCTCCCACAGTGCGGCGCTCCCTCAGTACTGACCCTCTGACAGTGCGGCACTCGCTCAGTACTGACCCTCTGACAGTGCGGCACTCCCTCAGTACTGACCCTCTGACAGTGCGGCGCTCCCTCAGTACTGACCCTCTGACAGTGCGGCGCTCCCTCAGTACTGACCCTCTGACAGTGCGGCGCTCCCTCAGTACTGACCCTCTGACAGTGCAGCACTCCCTCAGTACTGACCCTCTGACAGTGCGGCGCTCCCTCAGTACTGACCCTCTGACAGTGCGGCACTCCCTCAGTACTGACCTTCCCACAGTGCAGCACTCCCTCACTACTGACCCTGTGACAGTGCAGCACTCCCTCAGTACTGACCCTCTGTCAGTGCGGCACTCCCTCAGTACTGACCCTCTGACAGTGCGGCGCTCCCTCAGTACTGACCGTCTGACAGTGCGGCACTCCCTCAGTACTGACCCTCTGACAGTGCGGCACTCCCTCAGTACTGACCCTGTGGCAGTGCAGCACTCCCTCAGTACTGACCCTCTGACAGTGCAGCACTCCCTCAGTACTGACTCTCTGACAGTGCGGCACTCCCTCAGTACTGACCCTCTGACAGTGCGGCGCTCCCTCAGTACTGATCCTCTGACAGTGCGGCACTCCCTCAGTACTGACCCTCTGACAGTGCGGCGCTCCCTCAGTACTGATCCTCTGACAGTGCGGCGCTCCCTGAGTACTGACCCTGTGGCAGTGCGGCACTCCCTCAGTACTGACCCTCTGACAGTGCGGCACTCCCTCAGTACTGACCCTCTGACAGTGCGGCACTCCCTCAGTACTGACCCTCTGACAGTGCGGCGCTCCCTCAGTACTGACCCTGTGGCAGTGCAGCACTCCCTCAGTACTGACCCTCTGACAGTGCGGCGCTCCCTCAGTACTGACCCTGTGGCAGTGCAGCACTCCCTCAGTACTGACCCTCTGACAGTGCAGCACTCCCTCAGTACTGACTCTCTGACAGTGCAGCACTCCCTCAGTAGTGACCCTCTGACAGTGCAGCACTCCCTCAGTACTGACCCTCTGACAGTGCAGCACTCCCTCAGTACTGACTCTCTGACAGTGCGGCGCTCCCTCAGTACTGACCCTCTGACAGTGCGGCGCTCCCTCAGTACTGACCGTCCGACAGTGCGGCACTCCCTCAGTACTGACCCTCTGACAGTGCGGCACTCCCTCAGTACTGACCCTCTGACTGTGCGGCACTCCCTCAGTACTGACCCTCCCACAGTGCGGCACTCCCTCAGTACTGACCCTCTGACAGTGCGGCACTCCCTCAGTACTGACCCTCTGACAGTGCGACGCTCCCTCAGTCCTGACCCTCTGACAGTGCGGCGCTCCCTCAGTACTGACCCTCTGACAGTGCGGCGCTCCCTCAGTACTGACCCTCTGACAGTGCGGCACTCCCTCAGTACTGACCCTCTGACAGTGCAGCACTCCCTCAGTACTGACCCTCTGATAGTGCGGCACTCCCTCAGTACTGGCCCTCTGACAGTGCGGCGCTCCCTCAGTACTGCCCCTCTGACAGTGCGGCACTCCCTCAGTACTGACCCTCTGACAGTGCAGCACTCCCTCAGCACTGACCCTGTGGCAGTGCGGCACTCCCTCAGTACTGACCCTCTGACAGTGCGGCACTCCCTCAGTACTGACCCTCTGACAGTGCGGCGCTCCCTCAGTATTGACCCTCTGACAGTGCGGCACTCCCTCAGTACTGACACTCTCACAGTGCAGCACTCCCTCAGTACTGACCCTGTGGCAGTGCAGCACTCCCTCAGTACTGACCCTCTGACAGTGCAGCACTCCCTCAGTACTGACCCTCCCACAGAGCGGATCCCCCTCAGTACTGACCCTCTGACAGTGCGGCGCTCCCTCAGTACTGACCCTCTGACAGTGCGGCGCTCCCTCAGTACTGACCGTCCGACCATGCGGCACTCCCTCAGTACTGACCCTCCCACAGTGCGGCGCTCCCTCACTACTGACCCTCCCACAGTGCGGCGCTCCCTCAGTACTGACCCTCTGACAGTGCGGCACTCCCTCAGTACTGACCCTCCCACAGTGCGGCGCTCCCTCAGTACTGACCCTCCCACAGTGCGGCACTCCCTCAGTACTGACCCTCTGACAGTGCGGCACTCCCTCAGTACTGACCCTCTGACAGTGCAGCACTCCCTCAGCACTGACCCCCTGACAGTGCGGCACTCCCTCAGTACTGACACTCTGACAGTGCGGCACTCCCTCAGTACTGACCCTCTGACAGTGCGGCACTCCCTCAGTACTGACCCTCTGACAGTGCGGCGCTCCCTCAGTACTGACCCTCTGACAGTGCGGCACTCCCTCAGTACTGACCCTCTGACAGTGCGGAGCTCCCTCAGTACTGACCCTCTGACAGTGCAGCACTCCCTCAGTACTGACCCGCTGACAGTGCAGCACTCCCTCAGTACTGACCCTCTGACAGTGCGGAGCTCCCTCAGTACTGACCCTCCCACAGGGCGGCACTCCCTTGTACTGACCCTCTGACAGTGCAGCACTCCCTCAGTACTGACCCTTTGACAGTGCGGCGCTCCCTCAGTACTGACCCTCTGACAGTGCGGCACTCCCTCAGTACTGACCCTCTGACAGTGCGGCGCTCCCTCAGTACTGACCCTCTGACAGTGCAGCACTCCCTCAGTACTGACCCTCTGACAGTGCGGCACTCCCTCAGTACTGGCCCTCTGACAGTGCGGCGCTCCCTCAGTACTGACCCTCTGACAGTGCGGCACTCCCTCAGTACTGACCCTCTGACAGTGCAGCACTCCCTCAGTACTGACCCTGTGGCAGTGCAGCACTCCCTCAGTACTGACCCTCTGACAGTGCGGCACTCCCTCAGTACTGACCCTCTGACAGTGCGGCGCTCCCTCAGTACTGACACTCTGACAGTGCGGTACTCCCTCAGTACTGACACTCTGACAGTGCAGCACTCCCTCTGTACTGACCCTGTGGCAGTGCAGCACTCCCTCAGTACTGACCCTCTGACAGTGCAGCACTCCCTCAGTACTGACCCTCCCACAGAGCGGAGCCCCCTCAGTACTGACCCTCTGACAGTGCGGCGCTCCCTCAGTACTGACCCTCTGACAGTGCGGCACTCCCTCAGTACTGACCCTCTGACAGTGCGGCACTCCCTCAGTACTGACCCTCTGACAGTGCAGCACTCCCTCAGAACTGACCCTCTGACAGTGCAGCACTCCCTCAGTACTAACCCTCTGATCGTGCGGCACTCCCTCAGTACTGACTCTCTGACAGTGCGGCACTCACTCAGTACTGACCCTGTGGCAGTGCAGCACTCCCTCAGTACTGACCCTCTGACAGTGCAGCACTCCCTCAGTACTGACTCTCTGACAGTGCAGCACTCCCTCAGTACTGACTCTCTGACAGTGCAGCACTCCCTCAGTACTGACCCTCTGACAGTGCGGCACTCCCTCAGTACTGACCCTCTGACAGTGCGGCGCTCCCTCAGTACTGACCCTCTGACAGTGCAGCACTCCCTCAGTACTGACCCTCTGACAGTGCGGCGCTCCCTCAGTACTGACCGTCCGACCGTGCGGCACTCCCTCAGTACTGACCCTCTGACAGTGCGGCGCTCCCTCACTACTGACCCTCTGACAGTGTGGCACTCCCTCAGTACTGACCCTCTGACAGTGCGGCACTCCCTCAGTACTGACCCTCCCACAGTGCGGCGCTCCCTCAGTACTGACCCTCCCACAGTGCGGCACTCCCTCAGTACTGACCCTCTGACAGTGCGGCACTCCCTCAGTACTGAGCCTCTGACAGTGCGACACTCCCTCAGTACTGACCCCCTGACAGTGCGGCGCTCCCTCAGCACTGACCCCCTGACAGTGCGGCACTCCCTCAGTACTGACCCTCTGACAGTGCGGCACTCCCTCAGTACTGACCCTCTGACAGTGCGGCACTCCCTCAGTACTGACCCTCTGACAGTGCGGCACTCCCTCAGCACTGACCCTCTGACAGTGCAGCACTCCATCAGTACTGACCCTCCGACAGTGCGGCGCTCCCTCAGTACTGACCCTCCCACAGTGCGGCGCTCCCTCAGCACTGACCCTCTGACAGTGCAGCACTCCCTCAGTACTGACCCTCTGACAGTGCGGCACTCCCTCAGTGCTGACCCTCTGACAGTGCGGCACTCCCTCAGTACTGAACCTCTGACAGTGCGACACTCCCTCAGTACTGACCCTCTGACAGTGCAGCACTCCCTTGTACTGACCCTCTGACAGTGCAGCACTCCCTCAGTACTGACCCTTTGACAGTGCGGCGCTCCCTCAGTACTGACCCTCTGACAGTGCGGCACTCCCTCAGTACTGACCCTCTGACAGTGCGGCGCTCGCTCAGTACTGACCCTCTGACAGTGCGGCACTCCCTCAGTACTGACCCTCCCACAGTGCGGCGCTCCCTCAGTACTGACCCTCTGACAGTGCAGCACTCCCTCAGTACTGACCCTCTGGCAGTGCGGCGCTCCCTCAGTACTGACCCTCTGACAGTGCAGCACTCCCTCAGTACTGACCCACTGACAGTGCGGCGCTCCCTCAGTACTGACCCTCTGACAGTGCAGCACTCCCTCAGTACTGACCCACTGACAGTGCAGCATTCCCTCAGTACTGACCCTCTGACAATGCAGCACTCCCTCAGTACTGACCCTCTGACAGTGCGGCGCTCCCTCAGTACTGACCCCCTGACAGTGCGGCGCTACCTCAGTACTGACCCACTGACAGTGCTGCACTCCCTCAGTCCTGACCCTCTGACAGTGCGGCACTCCCTCAGTTTTGACATTCTGACAGTGCGGCACTGCCTCAGTCCTGACCCTCTGACAGTGCGGCACTCCCTCAGTACTGACTCTCTGACAGTGCAGCACTCCCTCAGTACTGACCCTCTGACAGTGCGGCACTCCCTCAGTACTCACCCTCTGACAGTGCGGCGCTCCCTCAGTACTGACCCACCGACAGTGCGGCACTCCCTCAGTACTGACCCTCTGACAGTGCAGCACTCCCTCAGTACTGACCCTCTGACAGTGCAGCGCTCCCTCAGTACTGACCCTCTGACAGTGCGGCGCTCCCTCAGTGCTGACCCACCGACAGTGCGGCACTCCCTCAGTACTGACCCTCTGACAGTGCAGCACTCCCTCAGTACTGACCCTCTGACAGTGCGGCGCTCCCTCAGTACTGACCCTCTGACAGTGCGGCACTCCCTCAGTACTGACCCTCTGACAGTGCAGCGCTCCCTCAGCACTGACCCTCTGACAGTGCGGCGCTCCCTCAGCACTGACCCTCTGACAGTGCAGCGCTCCCTCAGCACTGACCCTCTGACAGTGCGGCGCTCCCTCAGCACTGACCCTCTGACAGTGCAGCGCTCCCTCAGCACACTCGCAATGAGAGCTCACGGCGATGTTGCTGACGAATGAAACTTGAATGTCTGAATGTATAATGTTAGAATCCTGGACCAGACCCCAAATTCTATTCGGACAGAGGGCAGACCCTTTCAGGAACGTCCTAAAACCCCTTCCGTCTTGCCACACTCCAATCCTCTCAGAATTACAGTCAGACCTGGCTCCTTCTAGTATTTATATCATTGGATCCCACTAACATGCCCCCTGATCTGCTTAGCTAGGAGTAAACTGAATCGCTGATTAATTATCTACGGCCCAAAGAATCTGCAAAATCATTAACAAAGTTCCGTTAGCCATCTCTCTGTAAAGCAGTAAACCGTTAAAATCAACGATATCCTAACCTTTACGACTCCTTAATCACAGCTTTCGCAGACATACTGCCTATATGTATTTGAACCCATGGTTTCCAATAACATTACTACAACAAAATATATATTTTAGGGCTGGTTTAGCTCACTGGGCTAAATCGCTGGCTATTACAGCAGACCAAGGCCGGCCAGCAGCACAGTTCGATTCCCGTACCAGCCTCCCCGAACAGGTGCCGGAATGTGGCGACTAGGGGCTTTTCACAGTAACTTCGTTGAAGCCTACTCGTGACAATAAGCATTTTTCATTTCATATAACAATTTCTTACGTTCAAGGCAGGTGGGAGCAGCTGTGTACCCTTCTTGAGCTATTTGGGCGCCTCAATGTCCCAAAACAGGCGGTTAGTTGACTGTAGACGGCCTGATGACAGTGACGGGCGACTCCAGTTCACTCAGTCTCTGCATCTGACGGTGGCCTGCTGGGGTGTGTTTTGCTAATTGTGGACGTATTCTGTTTTTCCTCCCTCCTGCAGCTTTGAGAGGTTTTCCGAGTGCTATAAACCCGTCTACAAGATTATGGGGGAGCGGTTCATGCGTGGACTGTACCAACAGCTCATCACCGAGCTCCAGAGATCTATTCAGGTGAGCAACGAAGAGGCCTGTCTGTTACAAATTCCCGGCTGCTGTCAGATTGTGCGGGTTCGGGTTCATTGATTAATAAATAGGGGTCTTCCAGCACAGAAAAGGCCCTTCGACACGTCGCATCTACGCCGGTCAAACCCCCCCCCCTCTCTATCCTCATCCCATTTTCCAGCACTTGTCCCGTAGCCTTGTCTGCCCTGGCATCACAAGTGCACATCTAAATACTTCTTAAATGTTATGAGATTTCTGCCTCCACCACCCTTTCAGGCAGCGAGTTCCAGACTCCCACCACCCTCTGTGTGAAAAGGTTTTTCCTTCCATCCCCTCTAAACTGCCTCTTAGGGGCAGGACGGTAGCACAGTTGGTTCACAGCTCCAGGGTCCCAGGTTCGATTCCCGGCTTGGGTCACTGTCTGTGCGGAGTCTGCACGTCCTCCCCGTGTCTGCGTGGATTTCCTCCGGGCGCTCCGGTTTCCTCCCACAGTCCAAATATGTGCAGGTTAGGTGGATTGGCCATGCTAAATTGCCCGGAGTGTTCAAAAGGGGTTAGGTGGGGATTGGGTTATGGGGTGGCGGTGAGGGGTTCTATTTTCAGGGGCCGGTGCAGACTCGATGGGTCGGGTAGCCTCCTTCTGTGCTGTTAATTCTATAATTCTATGAAAAATCTCCTGCCCTTTACCTTAAATCTCTGCCCCCTGGCTATTGATCCCTCCACTAAGGGGAGAAGTTTCTTCCTGTCTACTCTATCATAATTTTATACATCTCAATCATGTCCCCCCTCAGTCTCCTCTGCTCCAAGGAAAACAACCCCAGTCTTTCCAATCTCTCTCATAACTAAAACTCTCCAGAGCCCATACAACATCCTGGTAAATCTCCTCTGCACCCTTTCCAGTGCTATCACATCCCTCCTGTAATGTGGATTCCAGAACTGCATACAATACTCTAGCTGTGGGGCAGCCCGGTAACACAGTGGTTAGCGCAGTTGCTTCACAGCTCCAGGGTCCCGGGTTCGATTGCCAGCTTGGGTCACTGTCTGTGCGGAGTCTGCGTGGGTTTCCTCCGGGTGCTCCGGTTTCCTCCCAAGTTCAAAGATGTGTAGGTTAGGTGGATTGGCCATGCTAATCCTAAATTTAGTGTTCAAAAAGGGTTAGGAGGGGCTACTGGGTTATGGGGATAGGATGGCTGCGCTCTTTCCAAGGGCTGGTGCAGACTTGAATGGCCTCCTGCACTGTAAATTAGACCATAAGACACAGGAGCAGAATTAGGCCACTCGGCCCATCGAGTCTGCTGTACCATTCAATCATGGCTGATATTTTCTCATCCCCATTCCCCTGCTTTCTCCCCATAACCCCTGATCCCTTATTAATCAAGAACCTATCTATCTCTGTCTCAAAGACACTCAGTGATTTGGTCTCCACAGCCTTCGGCGGCAAAGAGTTCCACAGATTCACCACCTTCTGGCTGAAGAAATTCCTCCCCATCTCTGTTTTAAAGGATAGTCCCTTTAGTCTGAGATTGAGTCCTCCGGTTCTAGTTTTTCCTACAAGTGGAAACATCCTCTCCACGACCACCCTATCCAGACCACGCAGTATCCTGTAAGTTTCAATAAGATCCCCCCCATATCTTCTAAACTCCAACGAGTACAGACCCAAAGTCCACAACCGTTCCTCGCACGACAAGCTCTTCATTCCAGGGATCATTCTTGTGAACCTCCTCTGGACCCTTTCCAAGGCCAGCACATCCTTCCTTAGATACGGGGCCCAAAACTGTTCACAATACTCCAAATGGGGTCTGACCAGAGCCTTGTACAGCCTCAGAGGTACATCCCTGGTCTTGTATTCTAGCCCTCTCGACATTAATGCTAACATTGCATTTGCCTTCTTAACTGCCGACTGAACCTGCTCGTTAACCTGAAGAGAATCGTGAACAAGGACTCCCAAGTCCCTTTGTGCTTCTGATTTCCTGAGCACCTTCCCATTTAGAAAATAGTCTATGCTTCCATTTCTCCTTCCAAAATTCTATGATCTGTGGCCCAACCAACATTTTATACAGTTCCAGCATGACCACTCTGATCTTCAACTCTGACTTGGCTAATAAAGGCAAGTATACCATAGGCTTTCATTTTTTCCAAATCATTTTTTTTTTTTTAATAATAAATTTAGAGTACCCGATTATTTTTTTTCCAATTAAGGGGCAATTTAGCATGACCAATCCACCTACACTGTTTGGGTTGTGGGGGTGAGACCCACGCAGACACTGCGAGAATGTGCAAACTCCACACAGACAGTGACCCAGGGCCGGGATTGAACCTGGGACTTCGGCACCGTGGGGCTGCAGTGCTAACCACTGTGTCACCGTGCTGCGCCGCCATAGGACTTCTTAACCACTTAATTCACCTGCCCTGCTACCTTAAGGGACGGGTGTACCTGCACACTAAGGTCCCTCTGATCCTCGGTGCTTCCCAGGGTCCTGCCGTTTATCCTGTATTCCCTTACCTTGTTCTGCCCGAGGGTAACACCTCACATTTATCTAGATTACATTCCATTTGCCACTAATCGGCCCAAGCACTTTAACTTTACATAGTAATCTGCTACGTGAGACCATGTTGAAATCCTTCTGAAAGTCTAACTAAACCACTTTTTTTTTTTTTTAAACAAATAAATTCTAACAGGACTGGACAGGGTAGATGCAGGAAGGATGTTCCCGATGGTGGGGGTGTCCAGAACCAGGGGTCACAGTCTGAGGCTACGGGGTAGACCATGTCGGACAGAGATGAGAAGAAATTTCTTCACCCAGAGAGTGGTGAACCTGTGGAATTCGTTACCACAGGAAGTAGTTGAAGCCAAAACATTGTATGGTTTGAACAAGCCGTTAGTTGTAGCACTGGGGCGAAGGGGATCAAAGGATCTGGGGGGGAGCAGAATTAGGCTATTGAGTTGGATGATTATCATGAATGGCGGAGCAGGCTCGAAGGGCAGAATGGCCACAAGCAAGAGGTAACAGGCAAGTTAGACACAGGAGAACCAGTGGACGTGATATATTTAGATTTCCAGAAGGCCTTTGACAAGGTGCCGCATAGGAGACTGTTGAATAAGTTAAGAGCCCATGGTGTTAGGGTAAGATCCTGGCACGGATAGAGGATTGGCTGACTGGCAGAAGGCAGAGAGTGGGGATAAAGGTATTTTTCAGGATGGCAGCCGGTGACTAGTGGTGTGCCTCAGGGGTCTGTGCTGGGACCACAACTTTTCACAATATTCATTAATGATCTTGAAGGCACTGTTGCTAAGTTTGCAGATGATACAAAGATCTGTAGAGGGACGGGGAGTATTGAGGAAGCAGGGGGGCTGCAGTCAGACCTGGACAGGCTAGGAGAGTGGGCAATGAAGTGGCAGATGAAATACAATGTGAAAAAGTGTGAGGTTATGCACTTTGGAAGGAGGAATTTAGGCACAGACTATTTTCTAAATGGGGAAATGCTTCGGAAATCAGAAGCACAAAGGGACTTGGGAGTCCTTGTTCACGATTCTCTTAAGGTTAACGTGCTGGTTCAGTCGGCAGTTATGAAGGCAAATGCAATGTTAGCATTCATGTCGAGAGGGCTAGAATACAAGACCAGGGATGTATTTCTGAAGCTGTAGAAGGCTCTGGTCAGACCCCATTTGGAGTGTTGTGAGCGGTTTTGGGCCCCGTATCTAAGGAAGGATGTGCCGGCCTTGGAAAGGGTTCAGAGGAGGTTCACAAGAATGATCCCTGGAATGAAGAACTTGTCGTATGAGGAACAGTTGAGGACTCTGGGTCTGTTGGAGTTTAGAAGGATGAGAGGGGATCTTATTGAAACTTACAGGATACTGCGAGGCCTGGATAGAGTGGACGTGGAGAGGATGTTTCCACTTGTAGGAGAGACTAGAACCAGAGGACACCATCTCAGACTAAAGGGACGATCCTTTAAAACAGAGATGAGGAGGAATTTCTTTAGCCAGAGGGTGGTGAATCTGTGGAACTCTTTGCCGCAGAAGGCTGTAGAGACCAATTCACTGAGTGTCTTTAAGACAGAGATAGAGGGGTTCTTGATTAATAAGGGGATCAGGGGTTATGGGGAGAATGGGGATGAGAAAAGTATCAGCCATGATTAAATGGCGGAGCAGACTCGATGGGCCGAGTGGCCTAATTCTGCTCCTATGTCTTATGGCCTCCTGCTCCTGTGTTTTCTGTTTGTATGAATCCTCGACGACCCCTCTGAGTTCCCTGCGTTTAGAATCAGAGTTTTCACAGCACAGAAAGAGACCCTTCAGCGCATTGTGTCTGTGCTGGCCATCAAACACCTATCTAACCTAATCCCATTTTCCAGGACTCGGTCCATAGCCTTGTCTGCTGTGGCATCTCCAGTGCACATCAGGCAGCGAGTTCCAGGTTCCCACCTTCCCTCTGGGTGAAAAGATGTTTCCTCAAATCTCTAAGCTTCCTGCCCCTTACCTTAAATCTATGCCCCATGGTTACAGTCACCTCTGCTCAGGGGAAACATTCCCATCCACCCCATCTGTATTCCCTGAGGAAAACAACCCCAGTCGAACCAGGCTCTCTGCTTACCGTCTCCAATTCTATTCTCGTGCGCATTCCCAATTTCCATCTCTCCGCCATTGACGGCCGTGTCACCAGCTGCTTGGGGTCCCTAAGCTCTGGAGTTCCCTCCCTAAACCTCTCCTCCCCTCCTTCTTTAAAGTGTGCCTTTTTGGCCGTGTCTCTAATATTTCCTCGTGTCTCGGTGTTTAATCTAGTTTGATGACGATTTCAGGTTGTTGTCCCCATTTTTAACAAGTCTGTTCTGCAGCATTTTCATTCTCTGAGGTTGAGGTTTCTGAACATTGAGCTAAATAATAAACTTAGTGCTTGGAATTTCACGCTGAACCCTCTCCTCCATCCACACCACAGGCAGAGGTCAGTGAGATTTCCGAACATGGGCAGTTTGAACGAGCACTCCCTAAGCTGGATAAGATGGAGCAAGAATCTGAAGCACGTTCGGAGCCTGCATGGTAAGGAGGCGCCTGAAATTATTCTGAATAAGGTGACAACTTGCTAGGGGCTTCTTCCTGAGGTTTCACTGCCCTCTGGGTTAGAGAGAGAGGGGAAATCAGCCAGGGTTCCTGCTCCTGATCACTGCCCAGTGATCCCTGGGTTAGAGAGAGGGGAAATCAGCCAGGGTTCCTGCTCCTGATCACTGTCCAGTGATCCCTGGGTTAGCGAGAGGGGAAATCAGCCAGGGTTCCTGCTCCTGATCACTGTCCAGTGATCCCTGGGTTAGAGAGAGAGAGGGGAAATCAGCCAGCGTTCCTGCTCCTGATCACTGCCCAGTGATCCCTGGGTTAGAGAGAGAGGGGGGAAATCAGCCAGCGTTCCTGCTCCTGATCACTGTCCAGTGACCCCTGGGTTAGAGAGAGTGGGGAAATCAGCCAGCGTTCCTGATCCTGATCACTGTCCAGTGATCCCTGGGTTAGAGAGAGAGGGGAAATCAGCCAGGGTTCCTGATCACTGTCCAGTGATCCCTGGGTTAGAGCGAGAGGGGGGGAAATCAGCCAGGGTTCCTGCTCCTGATCACTATCCAGTGATCCCTGGGTTAGAGAGAGGGGGAAATCAGCCAGAGTTCCTGCTCCTGATCACTCTCCAGTGATCCCTGGTTAAGAGAGAGGGGAAATCAGCCAGGATTCCTGCTCCTGATCACTGTCCAGTGACCCCTGGGTTAGAGAGAGGGGGGAAATCAGCCAGCGTTCCTGATCCTGATCACTGTCCAGTGATCCCTGGGTTAGAGCGAGAGGGGGGGAAATCAGCCAGGGTTCCTGCTCCTGATCACTGTCCAGTGATCCCTGGGTTAGAGAGAGAGAGGGGAAATCAGCCAGCGTTCCTGCTCCTGATCACTGCCCAGTGATCCCTGGGTTAGAGAGAGGGGGGAAATCAGCCAGCGTTCCTGATCCTGATCACTGTCCAGTGATCCCTGGGTTAGAGAGAGAGAGAGGAAATCAGCCAGCGTTCCTGATCCTGATCACTGTCCAGTGATCCCTGGGTTAGAGAGAGAGGGGAAATCAGCCAGGGTTCCTGATCACTGTCCAGTGATCCCTGGGTTAGAGCGAGAGGGGGGGAAATCAGCCAGGGTTCCTGCTCCTGATCACTGTCCAGTGATCCCTGGGTTCGAGAGAGGGGGAAATCAGCCAGAGTTCCTGCTCCTGATCACTGTCCGGTGATCCCTGGGTTAGAGAGAGAGGAAATCAGCCAGGGTTCCTGCTCCTGATCACTGTCCAGTCATCCCTGGGTTAGAGAGAGAGAGGGGAAATCAGCCAGGGTTCCTGCTCCTGATCACTGTCCAGTGATCCCTGGGTTAGAGAGAGAGGGGAAATCAGCCAGGGTTCCTGCTCCTGATCACTGTCCAGTCATCCCTGGGTTAGAGAGAGAGAGGGGAAATCAGCCAGGGCTGCTCCTGGTCACTGTCCAGTGATCCCTGGGTTAGAGAGAGAGGGGAAATCAGCCAGGGTTCCTGCTCTTGATCACTGTCCAGTGACCCACTGGGTTAAAGGTAGGAGGCGATATGGTGAGAAGGATATGACGATGCAAAATGGATAATTCTATGTCCTTGTGTTTTGGAATTAATGGGGCTTTTTGTCTGTGTGTGGGTGGTGTCTGCAGGCTCTGATTGCTTCTTAGCAAAGCCACTGTTACTGAATTTTGCAGGCGTCCCACAGGCTCCCCCGACGCGGACATAAAGAGACACCTGGTGCCGTACCTGCTCAAGCATCGCGAATACGTGCGTCTGAAGCTTGAAAGGGCGAAGGATGAAAATGCGGCTCTGGCCCGGTCTGTGACCCAGGGCAGGGACAGGGTCAAGGCCTTAGCAGGACTGCGGGATGAGCACTCAAAGCGATGGCAGGTAGGTCAACTTCAGGGACACAAAACGGCAATCCTTTCTTTGTTTTTTATTAAGGGGCAACTTAGCGTGGCCAGTCCAGCTACCTGCACATGTTTGGGTTGTGGGGGTGAGACCCACGCAGACCCGGGGAGAAACAAAACAGTCACTCTCAACTAATTAACAGCAACTCTGGGCCCCTCTGCTGTCTGGAGACTGGGTAAGAGGTGGGAAAGAGGGTTTGGATGGTGGGCGGATGGGTGGTATTGGGGTCCGGGTGGAAGTGGGATAAGGGCATGAGGGCTGTGGTCTTGCCTGGTCGGGGTAAATGAATTGTGTGGGCTAACAAAGGACGGTTGGGATTGCCCCATCTCGATGTTGAGGAGGAAGCTGCCTCTCGATCGCCTGTTACTAACGCAGTTGTGTGTGTTTGTTTACCAGAAATGCACTGAACTCTGTCGTCAGTTCCAATTGGACGAGCAGTGAGTGAACGAAGACAGCCGCAGTCAGAGTGCTAGTGTTGAAGCAGCAATGTTCTTCTCAATCCAGCCTCCCTGCGCCTGCACTCCCATTCCTGCCCTGCAGTTGTAACAGGCGCAGGTGAACTGACCGGAGTCCATGTCTCATTACAATTTCACTAAATAGCTGTTATGGGGAGTGAAGTATGTCAGGGTGGGAAGGGTGAGTGAATAGTGTATGTAACAGCAGCGCCTCTGTTTGTATCTAACCCCGTGCTGTACCTGTCCTGGGAGTGTTTGATGGGGACAGTGTAGAGGGAGCTTTACTCTGTATCCAACCCTGTGCTGTACCTGTCCGGGGAGTGTTTGATGGGGACAGTGTAGAGGGAGCTTTACTCTGTATCTAACCCCGTGCTGTACCTGTCCTGGGAGTGTTTGATGGGGACAGTGTAGAGGGAGCTTTACTCTGTATCTAACCCCGTGCTGTACCTGTCCTGGGAGTGTTTGATGGGGACAGTGTAGAGGGAGCTTTACTCTGTATCTAACCCCGTGCTGTACCTGTCCTGGGAGTGTTTGATGGGGACAGTGTAGAGGGAGCTTTACTCTGTATCTAACCCCGTGCTGTACCTGTCCTGGGAGTGTTTGATGGGGACAGTGTAGAGGGAGCTTTACTCTGTATCTAACCCCGTGCTGTACCTGTCCTGGGAGTTGGGGAGATTCTCGCTCTGTAACACTGATCACCAAGTTAACCGGATCACCTCAACCCCACCCCAGCCAGAGGAACGTGTGGACCCTCAGAAACCGACAGCCGGGCATCTTGTGCGCCGGCACAACCTCCAGCAGCTGCCCGTTCCTGTTTGACGCTCACTGTGGGATCGAGAGCTTCAAAACATCACAAGATAGGCCTCTGCACTGCATGTGTGTAATTCCTTTCGTGGTGGGGGGGTGGAAACTATATAAATCTGTGAGAGTATTGGAATTAAATTGGAAATTGGTGTGAAATACAAAACCATCTGTGTTCTGTCTCTTCATTCCCCTTTCTGCTGGAATACAGGCCCTGATCTCTGAGCCTAAAGACTGTCTCGGTGCTTCTGTGCCCAGTGCAGGCCGCTACGAATGGCTTCTCTTCCCCACAGGTCCTTCCCTCCTAGCCCACGGGGGTGGCGATTGCTGACATCTCCATCAGCCCCTGATCTGAGGCAGGGTAAAGAAACCCACTGCCCACTGGCAGAGCCGGGCAGTTTCTGGTTGGCGGATCGTATGCAGGCAGTGCCTCAACCAATGACAACTGTGTGTGAGCTAGAGAGCCTTCAAACCCTCCTCTGCTAACGGACTGAGCTCAATGGAGGACATAATCGGCAGAGGCCAGGCGGGACCTCTTCAGATTTGGACAGCGAGCAGCAGCAGAGCTTCACCGAGCGCGGGAGGAGGCTGTTTCCCCCTTGTGTCTGAGCCAGTTGTTAACTGGAACTGCCCCGTTCGCCCTGCTCATTCCCCAACCCACTGCAAACACGTTTCAGCTGTATCCAATTCTCTCCTGAATCTGCATGCCTTCGTCTTTCAGGTAGCGCCTCCCAGATCAGGGACTCGCTTGTGAGGAACTGGCTGCTGCTCACTTTGTGTGGCCCATTGTGTCGGGGGCAGGCAACAAATGAGCCAGGGGGGTATATTTTGGTTTGTGGAGTAAGAGGGTGGGGTGACGTTGGGAGGGGTGTAGGGGGCTGGAGGAGGTTACAGAGATAGGGAGGGGGTGTAGGCGCTGGAGGAGGTTACAGAGATAGGTAGGGGCTGGAGGAGGTTACAGAGATAGGGAGGGGGTGTAGGGGCTGGAGGAGGTTACAGAGATGGGGAGGGGGTGAAGGGGGCTGGAGGAGGTTACAGGGATAGGGAGGGGGTGTAGTGGCTGGAGGAGGTTACAGAGATAGGGAGGGGGTGTAGGGGCTGGAGGAGGTGTAGGAGCTGGAGAAGGTTACAGAGATAGGGAAGGGGTGTAGGGGCTGGAGGAGGTTACAGAGATGGGGAGGGGGTGTAGAGGCTGGAGGAAGTTACAGAGATAGGGAGGGGGTGTAGGAGCTGGAGGAGGTTATAGGGAGGGGGTGTAGGGGCAGGAGGAGGTTACTGAGGTAGGGGCTGGAGGGGGTGTAGGGGCTGGAGGAGGTTTCAGAGATAGGGAGTGGGTGTAGGGGCTGGAGGAGGTTACAGAGATGGGGAGGGGGTGTAGGGGCTGGAGGAGGTTCCAGAGATAGGGAGGGGGTGTCGGGGCTGGTGGTGGTTACAGAGATAGGGAGGGGGTGTAGAGGCTGGAGGAGGTTACAGGGATAGGGAGGGGGTGTAGAGGCTGGAGGAGGTTACAGAGATAGGGAGGGGGTGTAGAGGCTGGAGGAGGTTACAGAGATAGGGAGGGGGTGTAGGGGCTGGAGGAGATTACAGAGAGAGGGAGGGGGTGTAGGGGCTGGAGGAGGTTACAGAGATAGGGAGGGGACGTAGGGGGTGGAGGTGCTGGAGGAGGTGGAGAGGTTGGAGGAGGTGTAGTGGCTGGAGGTGGTTACAGGGATAGGGAGGGGGTGTAGGGGCTGGAGGAGGTTACAGAGATAGGGAGGGGGTTTAGAGGCTGGAGGAGGTTACATGGATAGGGAGGGGGTGTAGGGGCTGGAGGAGGTTACATTGATAGGGAGGGGGTGTCGGAGCTCGAGAAGGTTACAGAGATATGGAGGGGGTGTAGGGGCTGGAGGAGGTTACCGAGATAGGGAGGGGATGTAGGGGCTGGAGGAGGTTACAGAGATAGGGAGGGGGTGTAGGGGCTGTAACCTCCAGCCCCTACACCCCCTCCCTATCTCTAACCTCCTCCAGCCCCTACACCCCCTGCCTATCTCTGTAACCTCCTCCAGCCCCTACAACCCCTCCATATCTCTGTAACCTCCTCCAGTCCCTACACCCCCTCCCTATCTCTGTAAACTCCTCCAGCCCCTACACCCCCTCCCTATCTCTGTGACCTCCTCCAGCCCCTACACCCCCTCCCTATCTCTGTAACCTCCTCCAGCCCCTGCCCCCCTCCCTATCTCCATAACCTCCTCCAGTCCCATACGCCCCTCCCTATCTCTTTAACCTCCTCCAGAAGCTACACTCTTCCCTTCCTCCAGCCGCTACACCCCTCCCTATCTCTGTAACCTCCTCCTGTCCCTGCACCCCCTCCCTATCTCTGTAAACTCCTCCAGCCCCTACACCCCCCACCCTATCTCTGTAACCTCCTCCTGTCCCTGCACCCCCTCCCTATCTCTGTAACCTCCTCCAGCCCCTACACCCCTTCCCTATCTCTTTAACCTCCTCCAGTCGCTACAGCCCTCCCTATCTCTGTAACCTCCTCCAGCCCCTGCCCCCCTCCCTATCTCCGTAACCTCCTCCAGTCCCATACACCCCTTCCTATCTCTTTAACCTCCTCCAGCTGCTACACTCTTCCATTCCTCCAGCCGCTACACCCCTCCCTATCCCTGTAACCTCCTCCAGCACCTACACCCCCTCCCTATCTCTGTAACCTCCTACACCCCCTCCCTATCTCTGTAACCTCCTCCAGCCCCTACATCCCCTCCCTCTCTCTGTAACCTCCTCCAGCCCCTATACCCCCTCCCTATCCCTGTAACCTCCTCCAGCCCCTACACCCCCTCCCTATCCCTGTAACCTCCTCCAGCCCCTACACCCACTCCCTATCTCTGTAACCTCCTCCAGCCTCTACACCCCCTCCCTATCTCTGTAACCACCTCCAGCCCCTACACCCCCTCCCTATCTCTGTAACCTCCTCCAGCCCCCACACCCCCTCCCTATCTCTGTAACCACCTCCAGCCCCTACACCCCCTCCCTATCTCTGTAACCCCCTCCAGCCCCCACACCCACTCCCTATCTCTGTAACCTCCTCCAGCCCCTACACCCCCTCCCTATCTCTGTAACCTCCTCCAGCCCCGACACCCCCTCCCTATCTCTGTAACCTCCTCCAGCCCCTACACCCCTCCCTATCCCTGTAATCTCCTACACCCCCTCCCTATCTCTGTAACCTCCTCCAGCCCCTACACCCCCTCCCTATCACTGTGACCTCCTCCAGCCCCCTACACCCCCTCCCTATCTCTGTAACCTCCTCCAGCCCCGACACCCCCTCCCTATCTCTGTAACCTCCTCCAGCCCCTACACCCCCTCCCTATCTCTGTAACCTCCTTCAGCCCCTACACCCCCTCCCTATCTCTGTAACCTCCTCCAGCCCCTACACCTCCTCCCTATCTCTGTAACCTCCTCTTTGGCATCCTGGGTTGTAATCATGCCGCCATTCCGTTGCCTGGGCCTACGCTCAGGAATCCCCCCCCCCCCCCCTATAAGGCACTCCGAAACTCATCTCCCTGACCAGGGGTTACGGCAGTTTCTAAATACAGGACCTGCCCTCCTTGTGGGCCTCGGTATCAATCTGCTGAGAGTGTCCTGGGAACTTTGCCAGACTAAATGGTGCTGGGCCTGTGCAGGCCGTTGGCCACATCGCTGCAACGTTGGAGGAGTTTGTTAGAAAGGCGTCGGAGGACAATTGGCAGTCGCTGTGGTTGAATGGAGGTCACCCCACCCCCCTCCCCCTCCCTCCCAACTCCAATCGATACCAAACTCTCTGCCCCTGAGTTCCAGCCATGCCAGATGTGACCAGGATAAATGGGATCTCGCCGCAAGAGTGTCATCTCCCTGTGTCTCCAAACACAAAAGGGACAAAGTAACTCGCCTCGAGAGGGCTCGGGGGCCCCTCAGTGGCCGGTTACATGAGCTGTGATCTTTGCCCTCCGTCACCGCTGGGGCCATTACCCAGCTAATGGGATGAGGTACCGCTGCTGCTGCCCTCCCTCCCCTCCTCCTCCCTCCCGCATTGTAACCTCCGTTACCAAGGTTTTCCTCTTTGACTTCAGCTGCTTTCACGCCAAAAGGCACGAACAATCCCGATTGGGAGACCACGCTGATTTCTTGCTGAAAGGAAAAGTTTTGCAGCTGAAAGGGAAGCGCTCGCATTCCTTACACTCGATTGTTCCCTTTATCGCTCCGTCTCAACCTAACCTAATTTCCTAATTGGGGGGAGAAAGGGGAGTTACGTTCCTGTAGCGCCTTTCACCACCTCTGCATGTCCCAAAGTGTTTCATAGGCGAAAAAGGACCTTTTTTAACAAAGCAAACGTATCGTCCCTGCTTAATGTAGGAAACACCGGGTAGCACAGCGGTTAGCACTGTGGCTTCACCGCGCCAGGGTCCCAGGTTTGATTCCCCGCTGGATCACTGTCTGTGCGGAGTCTGCACGTCCTCCCCTGTGTCTGCGTGGGTTTCCTCCGGGTGCTCCGGTTTCCTCCCACAGTCCAAAGACGTGCAGGTCAGGTAGATTGGCCATGATAAATTGCCCTTCGTGACCAGAAAAGGTTAGGAGGGGTTAAGGGGATAGAATGGAAATGAGGGCTTAAGTGGGTCAGTGCAGACTCGATGGGCCGAATGGCCTCCTTCTGCACTGTGTGTTCTCTTGTGCAAACACAGCAGCCAATCCCTGCTCAGCAGAATGCCAGTCCGGAATGGCGTGGGACTTGAACCCGCAGAAATCCGCCACAATGTGTGAGAGTGTCTGTACATGTGTGACGGTGTGTATCCCGTTATGTGAGAGTGTGTTAGCGACTGTGGAACAAAGGAGGTTGAGGGGCGACCTGATAGAGGTCTACAAAATTATGAGGGGCATAGACAGAGTGGATAGTCCGAGGCTTTTCCCCGGGGTAGAGGGGTCAATTACTCGGGGGCATAGGTTTAAGGTGAGAAGGCAAGGTTTAGAGTAGATGTACGAGGCAAGTTTTTTTTACACAGACGGTAGTGGGTGCCTGGAACTCGCTGCCGGAGGAGGTGGTGGAAGCAGGGACGATAGGGACATTTAAGGGGCATCTTGACAAATACATGAATAGGATGGGAATAGAGGGATACGGACCCAGGAAGTGTAGAAGATTGTAGTTTAGTTGGGCAGCATGGTCGGCACGGGCTCGGAGGGCCGAAGGGCCTGTTCCTGTGCTGTACATTTCTTTGTTCTTTGTGGGGGTGTGTGGGAATGTTAAACTTTTAAAAATAAATTTAGAGTACCCAATTCTTTTTTTTCCAAATTAAGGGGCAATTTAGCGCAGCCAATCCACCTGCCCTGCACATCTTTTGGGTTGTGGGGGCGAAACCACGCAGACACGGGGAGAATGTGCAAACTCCGCTCGGACAGTGACCCAAGGCTGGGATCGAACCCGGGTCCTCGGCACCGTGAGGCAGCAGTGCTAACCACTCCGCTGCCGGGCCGCCCTGTGGGAATGTGTGCGTGACTGCGACTGTTGGCGTCGGGCAAGGTGGCTGGGGGTGGGACCAACAGTCCCGGCCTCCACAGTCGAATGGCCTGCCAACACCCGCCGTCTGGATGAATGTTGCTCATCCCTGATTCCTATCGTTCCACCATTGCCGGCAGTGCCTCCAGCTGTCTGAGCCCTCGGCTGCCCTCCCCCACCGTCGCTGCGAGTCCTTCTTTACGACGCCGCTTAAAACTTTGCCTGTTGGAGCGAGCTTTTGGTCACCCGCAGGGCTCGGTGTCAAACTCTGCGTGCTAGCCCTCTTGTGAAGCATCTTGGGCTGGCTCCAACTATGGTGGGCACCCTATAGGTGCATGTTGTAGTTGCCATTGAAGAGCCACTTGAGCGAGGCTCCAGTGTTAGTCGAGGCCACTTGTACTGATTTCCATGGAATGGAGAAGAAAAAGAAGGATTTATTGTTTGATGAAGTCCTTTCTTACAGTAAGACCCTGGGGGTAGGGTGCGAGCATAAATAAACTGAACAGCCGTACGTGTGTGTTTTCCTGATTCCAAAACTGACGCCCGCTCGCGCCTGGAAACTAATCAAAGTCAGTTGCCGACAGACGCAAGGCATCGCACCGTTACCGTTCCTGCAACCCGTTCCACGTGCTTTCACTAATTAAGGACCTGCTTATCAGGAGACCCTTTGCGTTGGGGATGAATGAGCTTGTTATCATCATCCCCAGTTACTGATCTCGAACCACGTTCTTTCAGTGTCCTCTGAATAAAAGACACTTGGGGGGGGTGTTTATTTCTCCCCCCTCCCCCTCGAAATTGTGCACTTGTTTTATTTCCCACTTATCGCATCAGCGGAGCTTTTGAGAGTTTAACATTCAGTTAACCGCTCCCTGGTCCCAATCAATTTTTACCCAGTAATTGGCCAATCAATTGTCCAGCCCTGTGAGATTATTCCCCCTACGCCTTCCCCCTCACATATATCAGTGTCCGTCTTTTGACAGACTCTGAATGGAGGGTAAACAATAAGAAACAGAGGGGGGGGGGAGTCCTCCTCCTCTGTGGGCAGTCGGACTCGGGACAGCGAGCGGGAGGGAGGGAAGGGGCAAAGGAATCCCTGAGCTTTACAAACCCCGACTTAGAAACTAAAAGAGAGCGGCCAAACGCCCGCCGCCCCGGACAAGCCAGCAGCCCGAGCAAGACGATAATGTTGAAGGCTCCAAGTTCCGGCCCTCGACTTTGTTAAAATCCCCAGAATGACGGAGTTAGCGCCCGAGCCACGGGCTGGAGTTGGGTTTGCGTTCCTGCTGCTGTCACTGACGTGGGGTGAGTCGGGGACTGCATTGCCTCCTTTTGTGACATGGGAGGGAGGGGGGTGCAGGAAAACGTTGGCACTTAAAAAGTAAGCCTTCCGGCATAAAAAAGTGACCCTCCACTAAATCGGACAGTCAGCTGGCAGAGGGGAAATCCTTCGGTGCTGCAGAAAAAGTTTGCTGTCTTGTTGCCAGATCTTCATCCAAATCTCTTCCTTTGGTATCGAGACTGACCGGTTGCCCTTGTATTCGTGTGAAAGGCGGCGGGATAGTCGCACGTTCCAGGCAGGCTGCGGGTTCTCCTAGGAGATTTCTCGGTTTGGCATTTTCACCGCAGCCCCAGCACATTTTGTTTTTGGGGGGGGGGGGGGGGGGGGGGAACCTGAATGTTACTCCCCGTGTGCGTAGCCGGATCTGAAGTGCGAGTTTGAAATCGGCCGCGAGAGTGAGCCTGGCCGTGCGCGGAGGGGGACAGAGGAACCGTCGTGCCGCGGGTCGCAGGCACTGCTCCGGGTGCAGATTCAAGACTTTTATCATTCCGGGAGAGAGAGAGAAAGAGTTGCGGAGGAGGGGGGAGTGTGAGAAAGAGGCGTCAGGCGTAAATCCACTCCGTTACTCAGTCAGCTCCTCCGTGTCGAATTTAATTCCCTGTAAATAACATGACGCTGCGATGCAGAACCGAGGGAGCGCTGAATCATCGGAGGGTCAGTCCTGAGGGAGTTATTTAATGATAATGAGCTTTATTATTGTCACAAGTAGGCTTGCATTAACACTGCAATGAAGTTACTGCGAAAAAAAGATTTGTGCAAAGAAACTTAGGAGAGATGCTTCGCATTAGAATTGCTTTTACGTTAACTGTCTCCCCCTCCCGTCATCCTGGCCCCATACCCCCGCCCAGCTCTCCCGTGGCTTCTGACTAGCTGGGGAGGGGGGGGGGGGAAACAGCTCCCAGCTGGCCTCCACACCGCAACACAGGCGCCCCCAGAACAGTAGAACAGTGTCCCGATCCATGGGCCTTCCTCTTCCCACCCACCCGACATCTGCTCCCTTACCAACACGGGTCACTGGGTTTGGAGCAGGAATCCTGACTCGTTCTCTCTTCTTCTGCACCCCCACCCCCCGGCCGCCCCTCCTTTTCCCAGACGGGCTGATACCAATCCCACATGAACTACTGACCCTGCCAAGATCAACTAATCTAGCGCAGCCCGTGGGATCTTCCCACTCTGCTACTTTCAGGGTATCCCAGCACCTTAATACAATCCCTGCTGTCGACATAAGATAGTCTTCTGGTCCTAATATCATAGTCTTGGACAGTAACCCTGTCATGAGGAAGGGTAAGCTACGAAACGCATCCTCTGGCCAACTCAATCAGGTAGCCACCATCCTAAACTCTAGGCCCTGGAGTCTGGGGTTATATTTAGGTGGAGTTAATTGAAGATGTTTTATACCCGGATCAAATTGCAATGCACTGCAGATTAAATTACTATCTTTTTAATAACAGTGTTTGGACATTCCATCATAGACAATGGCTGTGGAAGCAATACAGACCCCAGTGAGAGTCAGTGTGTGTGGGACCCGTACCCCAGTGAGAGTCAGTGTGTGTGGGACCCGTACCCCAGTGAGAGTCAGTGTGTGTGGGACCCGTACCCCAGTGAGAGTCAGTGTGTGTGGGACCCGTACCCCAGTGAGAGTCAGTGTGTGTGGGACCCGTACCCCAGTGAGAGTCAGTGTGTGTGGGACCCCTACCCCAGTGAGAGTCAGTGTGTGTGGGACCCGTACCCCAGTGAGAGTCAGTGTGTGTGGGACCCCTACCCCAGTGAGAGTCAGCGTGTGTGGGACCCGTACCCCAGTGAGAGTCAGTGTGTGTGGGACCCATGCCCCAGTGAGAGTCAGTGTGTGTGTGGGACCCGTACCCCAGTGAGAGTCAGTGTGTGTGGGACCCATGCCCCAGTGAGAGTCAGTGTGTGTGGGACCCGTACCCCAGTGAGAGTCAGTGTGTGTGGGACCCGTACCCCAGTGAGAGTCAGTGTGTGTGGGACCCGTACCCCAGTGAGAGTCAGTGTGTGTGGAACCCGTACCCCAGTGAGAGTCAGTGTGTGTGGGACCCGTACCCCAGTGAGAGTCAGTGTGTGTGGGACCCGTACCCCAGTGAGAGTCAGTGTGTGTGGGACCCATACCCCAGTGGGAGTCAGTGTGTGTGTGGGACCCGTACCCCAGTGAGAGTCAGTGTGTGTGGGACCCATACCCCAGTGAGAGTCAGTGTGTGTGGGACCCGTACCCCAGTGAGAGTCAGTGTATGTCGGACCCGTACCCCAGTGAGAGTCAGTGTGTGTGGGACCCGTACCCCAGTGAGAGTCAGTGTGTGTGGGACACCTACCCCAGTGAGAGTCAGTGTGTGGAACCCGTACCCCAGAGAGAGTCAGTGTGTGTCGGACCCGTACCCCAGTGAGAGTCAGTGTGTGTGGGACCCGTACCCCAGTGAGAGTCTGTGTGTGTGGGACCCGTACCCCAGTGAGAGACAGTGTGTGTCGGACCCGTACCCCAGTGAGAGTCAGTGTGTGTGGGACCCGTACCCCAGTGAGAGTCAGTGTGTGTGGGACACCTACCCCAGTGAGAGTCAGTGTGTGTGGGACCCGTACCCCAGTGAGAGTCAGAGTGTGTGCGACCCGTACCCCAGTGAGAGTCAGTGTGTGTGGGACTCGTACCCCAGTGAGAGTCGGTGTGTGTGGGACCCGTACCCCAGTGAGAGTCAGTGTGTGTGGGACCCGTACCCCAGTGAGAGTCAGTGTGTGTGGGGCCCGTACACCAGTGAGAGTCAGTGTGTGTGGCACCAGTACCCCAGTGAGAGTCAGTGTGTGTGGGACCCGTACCCCAGTGAGAGTCAGTGTGTGTGGGACCCGTACCCCAGTGAGAGTCAGTGTGTGTGGGACCCGTACCCCAGTGAGAGTCAGAGTGTGTGGGACCCGTACCCCAGTGAGAGTCAGTGTGTGTGGGACTCGTACCCCAGTGAGAGTCGGTGTGTGTGGGACCCATACCCCAGTGAGAGTCAGTGTGTGTGGGGCCCGTACCCCAGTGAGAGTCAGTGTGTGTGGAACCCGTACCCCAGTGAGAGTCAGTGTGTGTGGAACCCGTACCCCAGTGAGAGTCAGTGTGTGTGGGACCCGTACCCCAGTGAGAGTCAGTTTGTGTGGGACCCGTACCCCAGTGAGAGTCAGTGTGTGTGGGACCCGTACCCCAGTGAGAGTCAGTGTGTGTGGGACCCGTACCCCAGTGAGGGTCAGTGTGTGTGGGACCCGTACCCCAGTGAGAGTCAGTGTGTGGGACCCATGCCCCAGTGAGAGTCAGTGTGTGTGGGACCCGTACCCCAGTGAGAGTCAGTGTGTGTGGGACCCGTACCCCAGTGAGAGTCAGTGTGTGTGAGACCCCTACCCCAGTGAGAGTCAGTGTGTGTGGGACCCGTACCCCAGTGAGAGTCAGTGTGTGTGGAACCCGTACCCCAGTGAGGGTCAGTGTGTGTGGGACCCATACCCCAGTGAGAGTCAGTGTGTGTGGGACCCGTACCCCAGTGAGAGACAGTGTGTGTGGGACCCATGCCCCAGTGAGAGTCAGTGTGTGTGGGACCCGTACCCCAGTGAGAGTCAGTGTGTGTGGAACCCGTACCCCAGTGAGGGTCAGTGTGTGTGGGACCCATACCCCAGTGAGAGTCAGTGTGTGTGGGACCCGTACCCCAGTGAGAGTCAGTGTGTGTGGGACCCATGCCCCAGTGAGAGTCAGTGTGTGTGGGACCCGTACCCCAGTGAGAGTCAGTGTGTGTGGGACCCATGCCCCAGTGAGAGTCAGTGTGTGTGGGACCCGTACCCCAGTGAGAGTCAGTGTGTGTGGGACCCGTACCCCAGTGAGAGTCAGTGTGTGGGACCCATGCCCCAGTGAGAGTCAGTGTGTGTGGGACCCGTACCCCAGTGAGAGTCAGTGTGTGTGAGACCCCTACCCCAGTGAGAGTCAGTGTGTGTGTGACCCGTACCCCAGTGAGAGTCAGTGTGTGTGGGACCCGTACCCCAGTGAGAGTCAGTGTGTGTGGAACCCGTACCCCAGTGAGGGTCAGTGTGTGTGGGACCCATACCCCAGTGAGAGTCAGTGTGTGTGGGACCCGTACCCCAGTGAGAGTCAGTGTGTGGGACCCATGCCCCAGTGAGAGTCAGTGTGTGTGGGACCCGTACCCCAGTGAGAGTCAGTGTGTGTGTAACCCGTACCCCAGTGAGAGTCAGTGTGTGTGGGACCCGTACCCCAGTGAGAGTCAGTGTGTGTGGGACCCGTACCCCAGTGAGAGTCAGTGTGTGTGGGACCCCTACCCCAGTGAGAGTCAGTGTGTGTGGGACCCGTACCCCAGTGAGAGTCAGTGTGTGTGGGACCCCTACCCCAGTGAGAGTCCGTGTGTGTGGGACCCGTACCCCAGTGAGAGTCAGTGTGTGTGGGACCCGTGCCCCAGTGAGAGTCAGTGTGTGTGGAACTGTACCCCAGTGAGAGTCAGTGTGTGTGGGACCCCTACCCCAGTGAGAGTCAGTGTGTGTGGAACCCGTACCCCAGTGAGAGTCAGTGTGTGTGGGACCCGTACCCCAGTGAGAGTCAGTGTGTGTGGGACCCGTACCCCAGTGAGAGTCAGTGTGTGTGGGACCCGTACCCCAGTGAGGGTCAGTGTGTGTGGGACCCGTACCCCAGTGAGAGTCAGTGTGTGTGTGACCCGTACCCCAGTGAGAGTCAGTGTGTGTGGGACCCGTACCCCAGTGAGAGTCAGTGTGTGTGGGACCCGTACCCCAGTGAGAGTCAGTGTGTGTGGGACCCCTACCCCAGTGAGAGTCAGTGTGTGTGGGACCCGTACCCCAGTGAGAGTCAGTGTGTGTGGGACCCGTACCCCAGTGAGAGTCAGTGTGTGTGGGACTCGTACCCCAGTGAGAGTCAGTGTGTGTGTGGGACCCGTACCCCAGTGAGAGTCAGTGTGTGTGGGACCCCTACCCCAGTGAGAGTCAGTGAGTGTGGGACCCGTACCCCAGTGAGAGTCAGTGTGTGTGGGACCCGTGCCCCAGTGAGAGTCAGTGTGTGTGGAACCCGTACCCCAGTGAGAGTCAGTGTGTGTGGGACCCGTACCCCAGTGAGAGTCAGTGTGTGTGGGACCCGTACCCCAGTGAGAGTCAGTGTGTGTGTGACCCGTACCCCAGTGAGAGTCAGTGTGTGTGGGACCCGTACCCCAGTGAGGGTCAGTGTGTGTGGGACCCGTACCCCAGTGAGAGTCAGTGTGTGTGGGGCCCGTACCCCAGTGAGAGTCAGTGTGTGTGGGACCCGTACCCCAGTGAGGGTCAGTGTGTGTGGGACCCGTACCCCAGTGAGAGTCAGTGTGTGTGGGACCCGTACCCCAGTGAGGGTCAGTGTGTGTGGGACCCGTACCCCAGTGAGAGTCAGTGTGTGTGGGACCCATACCCCAGTGAGAGTCAGTGTGTGTGGGACCCGTACCCCAGTGAGGGTCAGTGTGTGAGGGACCCGTACCCCAGTGAGAGTCAGTGTGTGTGGGACCCGTACCCCAGTGAGAGTCAGTGTGTGTGGGACCCGTACCCCAGTGAGAGTCAGTGTGTGTGGGACCCGTACCCCAGTGAGAGTCAGTGTGTGTGGGGCCCGTACCCCAGTGAGAGTCAGTGTGTGTGGGACCCGTACCCCAGTGAGAGTCAGTGTGTGTGGGACCCGTACCCCAGTGAGAGTCGGTGTGTGTGGGGCCCGTACCCCAGTGAGAGTCAGTGTGTGTGGGACCCGTACCCCAGTGAGAGTCAGTGTGTGTGGGACCCGTACCCCAGTGAGAGTCAGTGTGTGTGGGACCCGTACCCCAGTGAGAGTCAGTGTGTGTGGGACCCGTACCCCAGTGAGAGTCAGTGTGTGTGGGACCCGTACCCCAGTGAGAGTCAGTGTGCCGGGTCACACACACACTGACTCTCACTGGGGTACAAAGAATATCCGTGAAACCAAGAACTGATGGATTTGTATCACGGTGAAAGAAAAATAATTTCCTGGCATTTTCTTTACATGTTACTGACTCTCTCTCCTCTCTCTTGTCTGGACGGACCCCTGTTCGCGGCAGTGAAGTTGAAACGCCCTCCCTCGCAGATTAGAAATGTGAATTTGCTTCGTGTCTCTTCCCTATTGTACCCCTGCTCCAGAGCTGGGGGTTGGTCAGCCCGGCAGCAACTCTTCTCCCTCACCACTAACTTTCCTCCAAAGCTCTTTCCAATATCCTTCAAGGCTGTAATAAAATTATCTGGAGAGTCTGAGGCACAAAAGCTGGAGGATATTCAGCGCTGCATTCACAACCTGTCAGCCTGCACAAAGAAACTGGCAAAGGGTTCAAGAGCACCCAGCTCCTATTCAGCACAAGCCATTTGTCAACTTTAGCTCCCCTTTCACAGAGTCAAAGTCAGCAGACAGCCGTCACTGTGATACCAAAACAGATTGCAGCTAGTTCCTCGTCTCCTCGCAAACGGCTGAGTATAACTAGGATAGCTTGCCACAATCGACAGGGGATACTCTGACACCCCCTGGAATTTAACTGGACAACATCTAAAACTATCCTCATTGACAACCAAGCAGGGAGACAGTGATATATAACCCTGTATTTATATCCTGTCAATGTATATAATACTCTGTCAAATAGTATCACAGTGACATATATAATACTGTGTGTTACACTGTGTCACAGTGAGATATATAATACTGTGTGTTAGACTGTGTCACAGTGAGATATATAATACTGTGTGTTACACTGTGTCACAGTGAGATATATAATACTGTGTGTGACACTGTGTCACAGTGAGATATATAATACTGTGTGTTACACTGTGTCACAGTGAGATATATAATACTGTGTGTTACACTGTGTCACAGTGAGATATATAACACTGTGTGTTACACTGTGTCAAAGTGAGATATATAATACTGTGTGTTACACTGTGTCACAGTGAGATATATAATACTGTGTGTTAGACTGTGTCACAGTGAGATATATAATACTGTGTGTTACACTGTGTCACAGTGAGATATATAATACTGTGTGTGACACTGTGTCACAGTGAGATATATAATACTGTGTGTTACACTGTGTCACAGTGAGATATATAATACTGTGTGTTACACTGTGTCACAGTGAGATATATAACACTGTGTGTTACACTGTGTCACAGTGAGATATATAATACTGTGTGTTACACTGTGTCACAGTGAGATATATAATACTGTGTGTTACACTGTGTCACAGTGAGATATATAATACTGTGTGTTAAACTGTGTCACGGTGAGATATATGATACTGTGTGTTAGACTGTGTCACAGTGAGATATATAATACTGTGTGTGACACTGTCACAGTGAGATATATAATACTGTGTGTTACACTGTGTCACTGAGAGATATATAATACTGTGTGTTAGACTGTGTCACAGTGAGATATATAATACTGTGTGTTACACTGTGTCACAGTGAGATATATAATACTGTGTGTTACACTGTGTCACAGTGAGATATATAATACTGTGTTACACTGTGTCACAGTGAGATATATAATACTGTGTGTGACACTGTGTCACAGTGAGATATATAATACTGTGTGTTACACTGTGTCACAGTGAGATATATAATACTGTGTGTTACACTGTGTCACAGTGAGATATATAATACTGTGTGTTAGACTGTGTCACAGTGAGATATATAATACTGTGTGTTACACTGTGTCACTGAGAGATATATAATACTGTGTGTTACACTGTGTCACAGTGAGATATATAATACTGTGTGTTACACTGTGTCACAGTGAGATATATAATACTGTGTTACACTGTGTCACAGTGAGATATATAATACTGTGTGTTACACTGTGTCACAGTGAGATATATAATACTGTGTGTTACACTGTGTCACAGTGAGATATATAATACTGTGTGTTACACTGTGTCACAGTGAGATATATAATACTGTGTGTTACACTGTGTCACAGTGAGATATATAATACTGTGTGTTACACTGTGTCACAGTGAGATATATAATACTGTGTGTTACACTGTGTCACAGTGAGATATATAATACTGTGTGTTACACTGTGTCACAGTGAGATATATAATACTGTGTGTTACACTGTGTCACAGTGAGATATATAATACTGTGTGTTACACTGTGTCACAGTGAGATATATAATACTGTGTGTTACACTGTGTCACAGTGAGATATATAATACTGTGTGTTACACTGTGTCACAGTGAGATATATAATACTGTATGTTAGACTGTGTCACAGTGAGATATATAATACTGTGTGTTACACTGTGTCACAGTGAGATATATAATACTGTGTGTTACACTGTGTCACAGTGAGATATATAATACTGTGTGTTACACTGTGTCACAGTGAGATATATAATACTGTGTGTTACACTGTGTCACAGTGAGATATATAATACTGTGTGTTACACTGTGTCACAGTGAGATATATAATACTGTGTGTTACACTGTGTCACAGTGAGATATATAATACTGTGTGTTACACTGTGTCACAGTGAGATATATAATACTGTGTGTTACACTGTGTCACAGTGAGATATATAATACTGTGTGTTACACTGTGTCACAGTGAAATATATAATACTGTGTGTTAGACTGTGTCACAGTGAGATATATAATACTGTGTGTTACACTGTGTCACAGTGAGATATATAATACTGTGTGTTACACTGTGTCACAGTGAGATATATAATACTGTGTGTTACACTGTGTCACAGTGAGATATATAATACTGTGTGTTACACTGTGTCACGGTGAGATATATAATACTGTGTGTGACACTGTGTCACGGTGAGATATATAATACTGTGTGTTACTCTGTGTCACAGTGAGATATATAATACTGTGTGTTACACTGTGTCACGGTGAGATATATAATACTGTGTGTTACACTGTGTCACAGTGAGATATATAATACTGTGTGTTACACTGTGTCACAGTGAGATATATAATACTGTGTGTTACACTGTGTCACAGTGAGATATATAATACTGTGTGTTACACTGTGTCACAGTGAGATATATAATACTGTGTGTTACACTGTGTCACAGTGAGATATATAATACTGTGTGTTACACTGTGTCACCGTGAGATATATAATACTGTGTGTTAGACTGTGTCACAGTGAGATATATAATACTGTGTGTTACACTGTGTCACAGTGAAATAGATAATACTGTGTGTTACACTGTGTCACAGTGAGATATATAATACTGTGTGTTACACTGTGTCACAGTGAGATATATAATACTGTGTGTTACACTGTGTCACAGTGAAATAGATAATACTGTGTGTTACACTGTGTCACAGTGAGATATATAATACTGTGTGTTACACTGTGTCACAGTGAGATATATAATACTGTGTGTTACACTGTGTCACAGTGAAATAGATAATACTGTGTGTTACACTGTGTCACAGTGAGATATATAATACTGTGTGTTACACTGTGTCACAGTGAGATATATAATACTGTGTGTTACACTGTCTGAGTCGGGGCCAGAGGTGAGCTGCATGGAGGGGCAAGGGTCAGGGGTGAACCAGGTGACAGTCGCCCCCATGCCCAGGGTAATCAAAGCCTTTTCTCTGGAAAGTGAGGGAAGGATTGGGCTGACACTGAGACATGGGAACATCACCTCCTGTTGTGGTGGGTGGCTCAGACTGGGCAGACGGATTGCTGCCTGATCGAACACCGCTCCACTCCACTCTTGCTGGGGAGGGGACAGACTTTGGTTGTTGGATGGGGTGAGGGGGCTGGATGCTGCTGTTGCTCTAATCTCCATCATTCACACATCCCGAGTTATAGCCTGTCCACAAGCAGACAGGGTCCACTGATGGTCTGGGTTTCTGTGGTTCTGGGAGCTAGCCATCAATCACTGCCCCAAGGGTGTCAGCCGGTGTTCCGAGACATCCGCAGACACATTGTTCAGCAGCCGGGCAGGAGTTCACACAGTGAAACCTGCCATATCCAGAGGCTGCAACAACAATGGGCACAGAGCAAATGCGGAGTGAAAAAACAGGCAAGGCCATGGTTCAGCTCGCTCCCACCAGCCCCAGACTCTTGCTGGGGATACCAGCTCCCCTCTGCCACCTCAGCTGTACCCACCAGAGTGCCCAAGTCAAAGTATCCGACTGCGTAGCCCAGCCGCCAACACTCTCCCGAGCCCTTCACAGGTAAACATTACACCAGGGTCCCAGAGACTGAGCAACAGTGCTTGATGGGGACAGTGTAGGGGGAGCTTTACTCTGTATCTAACCCCAGGCTGTACCTGTCCTGGGAGTGTTTGATGGGGACAGTGTAGAGGGAGCTTTACTCTGTATCTAACCCTGTGCTGTACCTGTCCTGGGAGTGTTTGATGGGGACAGTGTAGAGGGAGCTTTACTCTGTATCTAACCCCGTGCTGTCCCTGTCCTGGGAGTGTTGATGGGGACAGTGTAGAGGGAGCTTTACTCTGTATCTAACCCCGTGCTGTACCTGTCCTGGGAGTGTTTGATGGGGACAGTGTAGAGGGAGCTTTACTCTGTATCTAACCCTGTGCTGTACCTGTCCTGGGAGTGTTTGATGGGGACAGTGTAGAGGGAGCTTTACTCTGTATCTAACCCTGTGCTGTACCTGTCCTGGGAGTGTTTGATGGGGACAGTGTAGAGGGAGCTTTACTCTGTATCTAACCCGTGCTGTACCTGTCCTGGGAGTGTTTGATGGGGACAGTGTAGAGGGAGCTTTACTCTGTATCTAACCCCGTGCTGTACCTGTCCTGGGAGTGTTTGATGGGGACAGTGTAGAGGGAGCTTTACTCTGTATCTAACCCCGTGCTGTCCATGTCCTGGGAGTGTTTGATGGGGACAGTGTAGAGGGAGCTTTACTCTGTATCTAACCCCGTGCTGTACCTGTCCTGGGAGTGTTTGATGGGGACAGTGTAGAGGGAGCTTTACTCTGTATCGAACCCCGTGCTGTACCTGTCCTGGGAGTGTTTGATGGGGACAGTGTCGAGGGTGATTTACACTGTATCTAACCCCGTGCTGTACCTGTCCTGGGAGTGTTTGATGGGGACAGTGTAGAGGGAGCTTTACTCTGTATCTAACCCCGTGCTGCACCTGTCCTGGGAGTGTTTGATGGAGACAGTGTAGAGGGAGCTTTACTCTGTATCTAAGCCCGTGCTGTACCTGTCCTGGGAGTGTTTCTCTTTGAACAATGTACATGTGCTGTCAGGTCCTTATTGGCAAGAGGAAGTCTTTACCAGCCGTATCAAATTGTTTTAATATCTTAAACACCTTGTCCACGAATCATCCATTTGAACCATCGGCGAATGCAGTTGGAGCGTATCCCTGGCTGGGGATTGGTGTCGGTGGGGTTTGATCGCTCTGTCATGCTCGCTATAAGATGACTTGTTTGTGTCTCTGGTTGTTAGATGGTGCTTTGCTGTCTGAACTCTCTTTTCTGGAGGAGCCGAGTGATGTGATTGCGGTGAAGGATCACCCCCTGGTCCTAAACTGTCTGGTGGATGGGGTGGAGCCCATTACCATCACCTGGAGAAAGGATGGTTTGACCTTGTGGGGAAGGCCCCAGGTCTCGCTGCTAAGCAATGGCTCGCTCGCTATCCACAACTTCCAGAAGAAGAGGGAAAAGAATGATTCCGACGCCGGGGAATACGACTGTACGGCCCGCAACCGCTTTGGTCTCCTGCTCAGCCGCAAGGCCAGGGTGCAGGTGGCAAGTATGTGGGCATCCCCTCACCCAGACCCCCTCACCCAGACCCCCTCACCCAGACCCCCTCACCCAGGCCCCCACACCCAGACCCCCTGACCCAGACCCCCTCACCCAGACCCCCTCACCCAGACCCCCTCACCCAGACCCCCTCACCCAGACCCCCTCACCCAGACCCCCTCACCCCGTCACCCAGACCCCCTCACCCAGACCCCCTCACCCAGACCCCCTCACCCAGACCCCCTCACCCAGACCCCCTCACCCAGACCCCCTCACCCAGACCCCCTTACCCAGACCCCCTCACCCAGACCCCCTCACCCAGACCCCCTCACCCAGACCCCCTCACCCAGACCCCCTCACCCAGACCCCCCTCACCCAGACCCCCCTCACCCAGACCCCCTCACCCAGACCCCCTCACCCAGACCCCCTCACCCAGACCCCCTCACCCAGACCCCCTCACCCAGTCCCCCACACTCTGACACCCTCACCCCCTCACACTGACCCCGTCACCCAGACCCCCACACTCTGACACCCTCACCCCGTCACCCAGACCCCCACACACTGACCCCCTCACCCAGACCCCCTCGCCCAGACCCCCACACTCTGACACCCTCACCCCGTCACCCAGACCCCCACACACTGACCCCCTCACCCAGACCCCCTCGCCCAGACCCCCACACTCTGACACCCTCACCCCGTCACCCAGACCCCCTCACACTGACCCCCTCACCCAGACACCCAGACCCAGACCCCTTCACCCAGACCCCCTCACCCAGACCCCTTCACCCAGACCCCTTCACCCAGACCCCTTCACCCAGACCCCCTCACCCAGACCCCCTCACCCAGACCCCCTCACCCAGACCCCCTGACCCAGACCCACTCACCCAGACCCACTCACCCAGACCCACTTACCCTGACCCCCTGACCCAGAGCCCCTGACCCAGAGCCCCTGACCCAGAGCCCCTGACCCAGACCCCCTCACCCAGACCCCCTCACCCAGACCCCCTCACCCAGAAACCCTCACCCAGACCCCCTGACCCAGACCCCCTGACCCAGACCCCCTCACCCAGACCCCCTGACCCAGACCCCCACACACTGACACCCTCACCCCGTCACCCAGACCCCCTCACACTGACCCCCTCACCCAGACCCCCTCAACCAGACCCCCTCACCCAGACCCCCTCACACTGACCCCCTCACACTGACCCCCTCACCCAGACCCCCTCACACTGACCCCCTCACCCAGACCCCCACACTCTGACACCCTCACCCCGTCACCCAGACCCCCACACACTGACTCCCTCACCCCGTCACCCAGACCCCCTCACACTGACCCCCTCACCCAGACCCCCACACACTGACCCCCTCAGCCAGACCCCTCACCCAGACCTTCTCACACTGACCCCCTCACCCAGACACCCAAACACTGACCCCCTCATCCCCTCACACTGATCCCCTCACCCAGACCCCCACACACTGACCCCCTCACCCAGACCCCCACACACTGACACCCTTACCCCGTCACCCAGACCTTCTCACACTGACCCCCTCACCCAGACCCCCACACCCTGACCCCCTCACCCTGACCACCTCACCCAGACCCCCTCACCCAGACCCCCTCACCCAGACCCCCCACACACTGACCCCCTCACCTCCTCACCCAGACCCCCTCACCCAGACCCCGTCACACAGACCCCCTCACCCAGACCCCCTCACACTGACCCCCTCACCTAGACCCCTCACCCAGACCCCCTCACCCAGACCCCCTCACCCAGACCCCCTCACCCAGACCCCCTCACCCAGACCCCCTCACCCAGACCCCGTCACACAGGCCCCCTCCCACACTGACCCCCTCACCCAGACCCCCTCACCCAGACCCCCCACACACTGACCCCCTCACCTCCTCACCCAGGCCCCCTCACCCAGACCCCCTCACCCAGACCCCATCACACAGACCCCGTCACCCAGACACCCTCACACTGATCCCCTCACCCAGACCCCCACACACTGACCCCCTCACCCAGACCCCCACACACTGACACCCTTACCCCGTCACCCAGACCTTCTCACACTGACCCCCTCACCCAGACCCCCACACACTGACCCCCTCACCTCCTCACCCAGACCCCCTCACCCAGACCCCCTCACCCAGACCCCGTCACACAGACCCCCTCACCCAGACCCCCTCACACTGACCCCCTCACCCAGACCCCCTCACCCAGACCCCCTCACCCAGACCCCGTCACACAGACCCCCTCACACTGACCCCCTCACCCAGACCCCCTCACCCAGACCCCCCACACACTGACCCCCTCACCTCCTCACCCAGACCCCCTCACCCAGACCCCCTCACCCAGACCCCCTCACCCAGACCCCGTCACACAGACCCCCTCACACTGACCCCCTCACACTGACCCCCTCACACTGACCCCCTCACCCAGACCCCCTCACCCAGACCCCCACACACTGACCCCCTCACCCAGACACCCTCACCCAGAGCCCCACACACTGACACCCTCACCCCGTCACCCAGACCCCCTCACCCAGACCCCCACACCCAGACCCCCACACACTGACCCCCTCACCCAGACCCCCACACACTGACCCCCTCAGCCAGATCCCCAAACACTGACCCCCTCATCCCTTCACCCAGACCCCCTCACCCAGACCCCCTCACCCAGACCCCCTCACCCAGACCCCCACACACTGACCCCCTCACCCAGACCCCCTCACCCAGACCCCCTCACCCAGACCCCCTCAGCCAGACCCCCTCACCCAGACCCCCTCACCCAGACCCTCTCACACTGACCCCCTCACACTGACCCCCTCACCCAGACCCCCTCACCCAGACCCCCTCACCCAGACCCCCCTCACCCAACCCCCCTCACCCAACCCCCCTCACCCAGACCCCCTCACCCAGACCCCCTCACCCAGACCCCCTCACCCAGACCCCCTCACCCAGACCCCCTCACACTGACCCCCTCACCAGACCCCCTTACCCAGACCCCCTCACCCAGACCCCCTCACCCAGACCCCCTCACCCAGACCCCCTCACCCAGACCCCCTCACCCAGACCCCCTCACCCAGACCCCCTCACCCAGTCCCCCACACTCTGACACCCTCACCCCCTCACACTGACCCCGTCACCCAGACCCCCACACTCTGACACCCTCACCCCGTCACCCAGACCCCCACACACTGACCCCCTCACCCAGACCCCCTCGCCCAGACCCCCACACTCTGACACCCTCACCCCGTCACCCAGACCCCCACACACTGACCCCCTCACCCAGACCCCCTCGCCCAGACCCCCACACTCTGACACCCTCACCCCGTCACCCAGACCCCCTCACACTGACCCCCTCACCCAGACACCCAAACACTGACCCCCTCACCCAGACCCCCAGACCCAGACCCCTTCACCCAGACCCCTTCACCCAGACCCCCTCACCCAGACCCCTTCACCCAGACCCCTTCACCCAGACCCCTTCTCCCAGACCCCCTCACCCAGACCCCCTCACCCAGACCCCCTCACCCAGACCCCCTCACCCAGACCCCCTGACCCAGACCCACTCACCCAGACCCACTTACCCTGACCCCCTGACCCAGACCCCCTGACCCAGAGCCCCTGACCCAGACCCCCTCACCCAGACCCCCTCACCCAGAAACCCTCACCCAGACCCCCTGACCCAGACCCCCTGACCCAGACCCCCTGACCCAGACCCCCTGACCCAGACCCCCTGACCCAGACCCCCTCACCCAGACCCCCTGACCCAGACCCCCACACACTGACACCCTCACCCCGTCACCCAGACCCCCTCACACTGACCCCCTCACCCAGACCCCCTCAACCAGACACCCTCACCCAGACCCCCTCACACTGACCCCCTCACACTGACCCCCTCACCCAGACCCCCTCACACTGACCCCCTCACCCAGACCCCCACACTCTGACACCCTCACCCCGCCACCCAGACCCCCACACACTGACTCCCTCACCCCGTCACCCAGACCCCCTCACACTGACCCCCTCACCCAGACCCCCTCACCCAGACCCCCTCACCCAGACCCCGTCACACTGACCCCCTCACCTAGACCCCTCACCCAGACCCCCTCACCCAGACCCCCTCACCCAGACCCCCTCACCCAGACCCCCTCACCCAGATCCCCTCACCCAGACCCCGTCACACAGGCCCCCTCCCACACTGACCCCCTCACCCAGACCCCCTCACCCAGACCCCCCACACACTGACCCCCTCACCTCCTCACCCAGGCCCCCTCACCCAGACCCCCTCACCCAGACCCCATCACACAGACCCCGTCACCCAGACACCCTCACACGGATCCCCTCACCCAGACCCCCACACACTGACCCCCTCACCCAGACCCCCACACACTAACACCCTTACCCCGTCACCCAGACCTTCTCACACTGACCCCCTCACCCAGACCCCCACACACTGACCCCCTCACCTCCTCACCCAGACCCCCTCACCCAGACCCCCTCACCCAGACCCCCTCACCCAGACCCCGTCACACAGACCCCCTCACCCAGACCCCCTCACACTGACCCCCTCACCCAGACCCCTCACCCAGACCCCTCACCCAGACCCCCTCACCCAGACCCCCTCACCCAGACCCCCTCACACAGACCCCCTCACACTGACCCCCTCACCCAGACCCCCTCACCCAGACCCCCCACACACTGACCCCCTCACCTCCTCACCCAGACCCCCTCACCCAGACCCCCTCACCCAGACCCCGTCACACAGATCCCCTCACACTGACCCCCTCACACTGACCCCCTCACCCAGACCCCCTCACCCAGACCCCCACACACTGACCCCCTCACCCAGACACCCTCACCCAGACCCCCACACACTGACACCCTCACCCCGTCACCCAGACCCCCTCACACTGACCCCCTCACCCAGACCCCCTCAACCAGACCCCCTCACCCAGACCCCCTCACACTGACCCCCTCACACTGACCCCCTCACCCAGACCCCCTCACACTGACCCCCTCACCCAGACCCCCACACTCTGACACCCTCACCCCGTCACCCAGACCCCCACACACTGACTCCCTCACCCCGTCACCCAGACCCCCTCACACTGACCCCCTCACCCAGACCCCCACACACTGACCCCCTCAGCCAGACCCCTCACCCAGACCTTCTCACACTGACCCCCTCACCCAGACACCCAAACACTGACCCCCTCATCCCCTCACACTGATCCCCTCACCCAGACCCCCACACACTGACCCCCTCACCCAGACCCCCACACACTGACACCCTTACCCCGTCACCCAGACCTTCTCACACTGACCCCCTCACCCAGACCCCCACACCCTGACCCCCTCACCCTGACCACCTCACCCAGACCCCCTCACCCAGACCCCCTCACCCAGACCCCCCACACACTGACCCCCTCACCTCCTCACCCAGACCCCCTCACCCAGACCCCGTCACACAGACCCCCTCACCCAGACCCCCTCACACTGACCCCCTCACCTAGACCCCTCACCCAGACCCCCTCACCCAGACCCCCTCACCCAGACCCCCTCACCCAGACCCCCTCACCCAGACCCCCTCACCCAGACCCCGTCACACAGGCCCCCTCCCACACTGACCCCCTCACCCAGTCCCCCTCACCCAGACCCCCCACACACTGACCCCCTCACCTCCTCACCCAGGCCCCCTCACCCAGACCCCCTCACCCAGACCCCATCACACAGACCCCGTCACCCAGACACCCTCACACTGATCCCCTCACCCAGACCCCCACACACTGACCCCCTCACCCAGACCCCCACACACTGACACCCTTACCCCGTCACCCAGACCTTCTCACACTGACCCCCTCACCCAGACCCCCACACACTGACCCCCTCACCTCCTCACCCAGACCCCCTCACCCAGACCCCCTCACCCAGACCCCGTCACACAGACCCCCTCACCCAGACCCCCTCACACTGACCCCCTCACCCAGACCCCCTCACCCAGACCCCCTCACCCAGACCCCGTCACACAGACCCCCTCACACTGACCCCCTCACCCAGACCCCCTCACCCAGACCCCCCACACACTGACCCCCTCACCTCCTCACCCAGACCCCCTCACCCAGACCCCCTCACCCAGACCCCCTCACCCAGACCCCGTCACACAGACCCCCTCACACTGACCCCCTCACACTGACCCCCTCACACTGACCCCCTCACCCAGACCCCCTCACCCAGACCCCCACACACTGACCCCCTCACCCAGACACCCTCACCCAGAGCCCCACACACTGACACCCTCACCCCGTCACCCAGACCCCCTCACCCAGACCCCCACACCCAGACCCCCACACACTGACCCCCTCACCCAGACCCCCACACACTGACCCCCTCAGCCAGATCCCCAAACACTGACCCCCTCATCCCTTCACCCAGACCCCCTCACCCAGACCCCCTCACCCAGACCCCCACACACTGACCCCCTCACCCAGACCCCCTCACCCAGACCCCCTCACCCAGACCCCCTCAGCCAGACCCCCTCACCCAGACCCCCTCACCCAGACCCTCTCACACTGACCCCCTCACACTGACCCCCTCACCCAGACCCCCTCACCCAGACCCCCTCACCCAGACCCCCCTCACCCAACCCCCCTCACCCAACCCCCCTCACCCAGACCCCCTCACCCAGACCCCCTCACCCAGACCCCCTCACCCAGACCCCCTCACCCAGACCCCCTCACACTGACCCCCTCACCAGACCCCCTTACCCAGACCCCCTCACCCAGACCCCCTCACCCAGACCCCCTCACCCAGACCCCCTCACCCAGACCCCCTCACCCAGACCCCCTCACCCCGTCACCCAGACCCCCTCACCCAGACCCCCTCACCCAGACCCCCTGACCCAGACCCCCTCACCCAGACCACCTCACCCAGACCCCCTCACCCAGACCCCCTCACCCAGACCCCCTCACCCAGTCCCCCACACTCTGACACCCTCACCCCCTCACACTGACCCCGTCACCCAGACCCCCACACTCTGACACCCTCACCCCGTCACCCAGACCCCCACACACTGACCCCCTCACCCAGACCCCCTCGCCCAGACCCCCACACTCTGACACCCTCACCCCGTCACCCAGACCCCCACACACTGACCCCCTCACCCAGACCCCCTCGCCCAGACCCCCACACTCTGACACCCTCACCCCGTCACCCAGACCCCCTCACACTGACCCCCTCACCCAGACACCCAAACACTGACCCCCTCACCCAGACCCCCAGACCCAGACCCCTTCACCCAGACCCCTTCACCCAGACCCCCTCACCCAGACCCCTTCACCCAGACCCCTTCACCCAGACCCCTTCTCCCAGACCCCCTCACCCAGACCCCCTCACCCAGACCCCCTCACCCAGACCCCCTCACCCAGACCCCCTGACCCAGACCCACTCACCCAGACCCACTTACCCTGACCCCCTGACCCAGACCCCCTGACCCAGAGCCCCTGACCCAGACCCCCTCACCCAGACCCCCTCACCCAGACCCCCTCACCCAGAAACCCTCACCCAGACCCCCTGACCCAGACCCCCTGACCCAGACCCCCTGACCCAGACCCCCTGACCCAGACCCCCTCACCCAGACCCCCTCACCCAGACCCCCTGACCCAGACCCCCACACACTGACACCCTCACCCCGTCACCCAGACCCCCTCACACTGACCCCCTCACCCAGACCCCCTCAACCAGACACCCTCACCCAGACCCCCTCACACTGACCCCCTCACACTGACCCCCTCACCCAGACCCCCTCACACTGACCCCCTCACCCAGACCCCCACACTCTGACATCCTCACCCCGTCACCCAGACCCCCACACACTGACTCCCTCACCCCGTCACCCAGACCCCCTCACACTGACCCCCTCACCCAGACCCCCTCACCCAGACCCCCTCACCCAGACCCCGTCACACTGACCCCCTCACCTAGACCCCTCACCCAGACCCCCTCACCCAGACCCCCTCACCCAGACCCCCTCACCCAGATCCCCTCACCCAGACCCCGTCACACAGGCCCCCTCCCACACTGACCCCCTCACCCAGACCCCCTCACCCAGACCCCCCACACACTGACCCCCTCACCTCCTCACCCAGGCCCCCTCACCCAGACCCCCTCACCCAGACCCCATCACACAGACCCCGTCACCCAGACACCCTCACACTGATCCCCTCACCCAGACCCCCACACACTGACCCCCTCACCCAGACCCCCACACACTAACACCCTTACCCCGTCACCCAGACCTTCTCACACTGACCCCCTCACCCAGACCCCCTCACCCAGACCCCCTCACCCAGACCCCGTCACACAGACCCCCTCACCCAGACCCCCACACACTGACCCCCTCACCTCCTCACCCAGACCCCCTCACCCAGACCCCCTCACCCAGACCCCCTCACCCAGACCCCGTCACACAGACCCCCTCACCCAGACCCCCTCACACTGACCCCCTCACCCAGACCCCTCACCCAGACCCCTCACCCAGACCCCCTCACCCAGACCCCCTCACCCAGACACCCTCACACAGACCCCCTCACACTGACCCCCTCACCCAGACCCCCTCACCCAGACCCCCCACACACTGACCCCCTCACCTCCTCACCCAGACCCCCCTCACCCAGACCCCCCTCACCCAGACCCCGTCACACAGATCCCCTCACACTGACCCCCTCACACTGACCCCCCTCACCCAGACCCCCTCACCCAGACCCCCACACACTGACCCCCTCACCCAGACACCCTCACCCAGACCCCCACACACTGACACCCTCACCCCGTCACCCAGACCCCCTCACCCAGACCCCCACACCCAGACCCCCACACACTGACCCCCTCACCCAGACCCCCACACACTGACCCCCTCAGCCAGATCCCCAAACACTGACCCCCTCATCCCTTCACCCAGACCCCCTCACCCAGACCCCCTCACCCAGACCCCCTCACCCAGACCCCCACACACTGACCCCCTCACCCAGACCCCCTCACCCAGACCCCCTCACCCAGACCCCCTCACCCAGACCCCCTCAGCCAGACCCCCTCACCCAGACCCCCTCACCCAGACCCTCTCACACTGACCCCCTCACACTGACCCCCTCACCCAGACACCCTCACCCAGACCCCCTCACACTGACCCCCTCACACTGACCCCCTCACCCAGACCCTCTCACACTGACCCCCTCACACTGACCCCCTCACCCAGACACCCTCACCCAGACCCCCTCACCCAGACCCCCTCACCCAGACCCCCTCACCCAACCCCCCTCACCCAACCCCCCTCACCCAGACCCCCTCACCCAGACCCCCTCACCCAGACCCCCTCACACTGACCCCCTCACCAGACCCCCTTACCCAGACTCCCTCACCCAGACCCCCTCACCCAACCCCCCTCACCCAAACCCTCTCACCCAACCCCCCTCACCCAGACCCCCTCACCCAGACCCCCTCACCCAGACCCCCTCACCCAGACCCCCTCACCCAGACCCCTTCAACCTGACCCCCTCACACTGACCCCCCTCTCCCTGACCCCCTCTCCCTGACCCCCTCACCCAGACCCCCTCACTCTGACCCCCTCACCCAGGCCCCCTCACCCAGACCCCCTCACACTGACCCCCCTCACACTGACCCCCTCACACTGACCCCCTCACCCAGACCCCCTCACCCAGACCCCCTCACCCCAGACCCCCTCACCCAGACCCCCCTCACACTGACCCCCCTCACCCAGACCCCCTCACCCAGACCCCCACACACTGACACCCTCACCCCCGTCACCCAGACACGCTCACACTGACCCCCTCACCCAGACCCCCACACACTGACCCCCTCAGCCAGACCCCCACACACTGACCCCGTCACCCCAGACCCCCACACACTGACACCCTCACCCCGTCACCCAGACCCTCTCACACTGACCCCCTCACCCAGACCCCCACACACTGACCCCCTCAGCCAGACCCCTCACCCAGACCTTCTCACACTGACCCCCTCACACAGACCCCCCACACACTGACACCCTTACCCCCGTCACCCAGACCTTCTCACACTGACCCCCTCACACTGACCCCCTCACCCAGACGCCCAAACAATGACCCCCTCACCCTGACCCCCTCACACTGACCCCCTCACCCAGACCCCCTCACCCAGACCCCCCTCACCCAGACCCCCACACACTGACACCCTCACCCCGTCACCCAGACCCCCTCACACTGACCCCCTCACCCAGACCCCCTCACCCAGACCCCCCTCACCCAGACCCCCTCACGCAGACCCCCCCTCACCCAGACCCCCTCACCCAGACCCCCCCCTCACCCAGACCCCCTCACCCAGACCCCCCTCACCCAGACCCCCCTCACCCAGACCCCCCTCACCCAGACCCCCTCACCTAGACCCCCTCACCCAGACCCCCTCACCCCCGTCACCCAGACCCCCTCACACTGACACCCTCAACCCGTCACCCAGACCCCCACACACTGACACCCTCACCCCCGTCACCCAGACCTTCTCACACTGACCCCCTCACCCAGACCCCCTCACCCAGACCCCCACACACTGACACCCTCACCCCGTCACCCAGACCTTCTCACCCAGACCCCCTCACCCAGACCCCCTCACCCAGACCCCCTCACCCAGATCCCCCTCACCCAGACCCCCCTCACCCAGACCCCCTCACCCAGACTCCCCACACCCAGACCCCCTCACCCAGACCCCCTCACCCAGACCCCCCTCACCCAGACTCCCCTCACCCAGACCCCCTCACCCAGACCCCCTCACCCAGACCTTCTCACACTGACCCCCTCACCCAGACACCCACACACTGACCCCCTCACCCAGACCTTCTCACACTGACCCCCTCACCCAGACACCCACACACTGACCCCCTCACCCAGACCTTCTCACACTGACCCCCTCACCCAGACACCCACACACTGACCCCCTCACCCAGACACCCTCACCCAGACCCCCTCACCCAGACCCCCTCACCCAGACACCCAAACACTGACCCCTCATCCCCTCACACTGACCCCCTCACCCAGACCCCCACACACTGACACCCTCACCCTGACCCCCACACACTGACCCCCTCATCCCCTCACACTGACCCCCTCACCCAGAGCCCCACACACTGACCCCCTCATCCCCACACACTGACCCCCTCACACTGAACCACTCACCCAGACCCCCACACACTGACCCCCTCAGCCAGACCCCCACACACTGACCCCCTCAGCCAGACCCCCACACACTGACCCCCTCACCCCCTCACCCAGACCCCCTCACCCAGACCCCCTCACCCAGACCCCCTCACCCAGACCCCCTCACCCAGACCCCACACCCAGACCCCTCGCCCAGACCCCCTCACCCAGACCCCCTCACCCAGACCCCCTCACCCAGACCCCCTCACCCAGACACCCTCACCCAGAACCCCCTCACACAGACCCCCTCACGCTGACACCCTCACCCTGTCACCCAGACACCCTCACACTGACCCCCTCACCCAGAACCCCCTCACCCAGACCCCCTCACGCTGACACCCTCACCCTGTCACCCAGACACCCTCACACTGACCCCCTCACTCAGACCCCCACACACTGACCCCCTCAGCCAGACCCCCACACACTGACCCCCTCATTCCTTCTCCCAGACCCCCTCACCCAGACCCCCTCACCCAGACCCCCTCGCACAGACCCCCCTCACACAGACCCCCCCTCACACAGACCCCCTCACCCAGACCCCCTCACCCAGACCCCCTCACCCAGACCCACTCACCCAGAACCCCCTCACCCAGAACCCCCTCACCCAAACCCCCTCACCCCGTCACCCAGACCCCCTCACACTGACCCCCTCACACTGACCCCCTCACACTGACCCCCTCACCCAGACCCCCTTCACCCTGACCCCTTCACCCTGACCCCCTCACCCTGACCCCCTCACACTGACCCCCTCACACTGACCCCCTCACACTGACCCCCTCTCCCTGACCCCCTCACCCAGACCCCCTCACCCAGACCCCCTCACCCAGACCCCCTCACCCAGACACCCTCACCCAGACACCCTCACCCAGAGCCCCTCACCCAGACCCCCTCACCCAGACGCCCTCACCCTGACCCCCTCACCCTGACCCCCTCGCACTGACCCCCCTCACCCAGACCCCCTCACCCAGACCCCCACACACTGACACCCTCACCCCGTCACCCAGACACCCTCACACTGACCCCCTCACCCAGACCCCCACACACTGACCCCTTCACCCAGAACCCCACACACTGACACCCTCACCCCGTCACCCAGACACCCTCACACTGACCACCTCACCCAGACCCCCAAACACTGACCCCTCATCCCCTCACACTGACCCCCTCACCCAGAACCTCACACACTGACCCCCTCACCCAGACCCCCTCACCCAGACCCCCTCACCCAGACCCCCTCACCCGACCCCCTCACCCAGACCCCCACACACTGACCCCCTCACCCAGACCCCCTCACCCAGACCCCCACACACTGACCCCCTCACCCAGACCCCCTCACCCAGACCCCCTCACCCAGACCCCCTCACCCAGACCCCCTCACACTGACCCCCTCACACTGACCCCCTCACACTGACCCCCTCACCAGACCCCCGCACCCAGACCCCCGCCCCCAGACCCCCGCCCCCAGACCCCCGCCCCCAGACCCCCGCCCCCAGACCCCCGCCCCCAGACCCCCGCACCCAGACCCCCGCACCCAGACCCCCGCACCCAGACCCCTGCACCCAGACCCCCGCACCCAGGCCCCCGCACCCAGACCCCCTCACCCAGACCCCCTCACCCAGACCCCCTCACCCAGACCCCCTCACCCAGACCCCCTCACCCAGACCCCCTCACCCAGACCCCCCTCACCCAACCCCCCTCACCCAACCCCCCTCACCCAACCCCCCTCAACCAGACCCCCTCACCCAGACCCCCTCACCCAGACCCCCTCACCCAGACCCCCTCACCCAGACCCCCTCACCCAACCCCCCTCACCCAACCCCCCTCACCCAACCCCCCTCACCCAGACCCCCTCACCCAGACCCCCTCACCCAGACCCCCTCACACTGACCCCCTCACCCAGACACCCTCACCCAGACCCCCTCACACTGACCCCCTCACCCAGACACCCTCACCCAGACCCCCTCACCCAACCCCCCTCAACCAGACCCCCTCACCCAGACCCCCTCACCCAGACCCCCTCACCCAGACCCCCTCACCCAGACACCCTCACCCAGACACCCTCACCCAGACACCCTCACCCAGACCCCCTCACACTGACCCCCTCATCCAGACCCCCTCACCAGACCCCCGCACCCAGACACCCACACCCAGACCCCCCCTCACCCAGACTCCCCCTCACCCAGACCCCCCCTCACCCAGACCCCCATCACCCAACCCCCTCAACCAGACCCCCTCACCCAGACCCCCACACACTGACACCCTCACCCTGTCACCCAGACCCCCTCACACAGACCCCCTCACACAGACCCCCTCACCCAGACCCCCACACACTGACCCCCTCACCCAGACCCCCACACACTGACCCCCTCAGCCAGACCCGCACACACTGACCCCCTCACCCAGACCCCCCTCACCCAGACCCCCCACACCCAGACCCCCGCCCCCAGACCCCCGCCCCCAGACCCCCGCACCCAGACCCCCGCACCCAGACCCCTGCACCCAGACCCCTGCACCCAGACCCCCGCACCCAGGCCCCCGCACCCAGACCCCCTCACCCAGACCCCCTCACCCAGACCCCCTCACCCAGACCCCCTCACCCAGACCCCCTCACCCAGACCCCCTCACCCAGACCCCCCTCACCCAACCCCCCTCACCCAACCCCCCTCACCCAACCCCCCTCAACCAGACCCCCTCACCCAGACCCCCTCACCCAGACCCCCTCACCCAGACCCCCTCACCCAGACCCCCTCACCCAACCCCCCTCACCCAACCCCCCTCACCCAACCCCCCTCACCCAGACCCCCTCACCCAGACCCCCTCACCCAGACCCCCTCACACTGACCCCCTCACCCAGACACCCTCACCCAGACCCCCTCACACTGACCCCCTCACCCAGACACCCTCACCCAGACCCCCTCACCCAACCCCCCTCAACCAGACCCCCTCACCCAGACCCCCTCACCCAGACCCCCTCACCCAGACCCCCTCACCCAGACACCCTCACCCAGACACCCTCACCCAGACACCCTCACCCAGACCCCCTCACACTGACCCCCTCATCCAGACCCCCTCACCAGACCCCCGCACCCAGACACCCACACCCAGACCCCCCCTCACCCAGACTCCCCCTCACCCAGACCCCCCCTCACCCAGACCCCCATCACCCAACCCCCTCAACCAGACCCCCTCACCCAGACCCCCACACACTGACACCCTCACCCTGTCACCCAGACCCCCTCACACAGACCCCCTCACACAGACCCCCTCACCCAGACCCCCACACACTGACCCCCTCACCCAGACCCCCACACACTGACCCCCTCAGCCAGACCCGCACACACTGACCCCCTCACCCAGACCCCCCTCACCCAGACCCCCCACACCCAGAGCCCCCCTCACCCAGACCCCCATCACCCAACCCCCTCAACCAGACCCCCTCACCCAGACCACCACACACTGACACCCTCACCCCGTCACCCAGACCCCCTCACACAGACCCCCTCACCCAGACCCCCACACACTGACCCCCTCACCCAGACCCCCACACACTGACCCCCTCAGCCAGACCCGCACACACTGACCCCCTCACCCAGACCCCCCTCACCCAGACCCCCTCACCCAGACACCCTCACCCAGACCCCCTCACCCAGACCCCCTCACCCAGACCCCCTCACCCAGACCCCCACACACTGACACCCTCACCCCGTCACCCAGACACCCTCACACTGACCCCCTCACCCAGACCCCCACACACTGACCAGCTCACCCAGACCCCCACACACTGACCCCCTAAGCCAGATCCCCAGACACTGACCCCCTCATCCCTTCACCCAGACCCCCTCACCCAGACCCCCACACACTGACCCCCTAAGCCAGATCCCCAGACACTGACCCCCTCATCCCTTCACCCAGACCCCCTCACCCAGACCCCCTCACCCAGACCCCCTCACCCAGACCCCCTCACCCTGACCCCCTCACCCTGACCCCCTCACCCTGACCGCCTCACCCTGACCCCCTCACCCCGACCCCCTCACCCCGACTCCCTCACCCCGACTCCCTCACCCCGACCCCCTCACCCCGACCCCCTCACCCCGACCCACTCACCCCGACCCCCTCACCCCGACCCCCTTACCCCGACCCCCTCACCCAGACCCCCTCACCCAGACCCCCTCACCCAGACCCCCACACACAGACCCCCTCACCCAGACCCCCTCACCCAGACCCCCTCACCCCGACCCCCTCACCCCGACCCCCTCACAAAGACCCCCTCACCCAGACCCCCTCACCCAGACCCCCACACACAGACCCCCTCACCCAGACCCCCTCACCCAGACCCCCTCACCCAGACCCCCTCAGCCAGACCCCCTCAGCCAGACCCCCTCACCCTGACCCCCTCACCCTGACCCCCTCACCCTGACCCCCTCAGCCAGACCCCCTCAGCCAGACCCCCTCAGCCAGACCCCTCACCCCGACCCCCTCACCCCGACCCCCTCACCCCGACCCCCTCACCCAGACCCCCTCACCCCGACCTCCTCACCCAGACCCCCTCACACTGACACCCTCACCCTGTCACCCAGACCCCCTCACCCTGACCCCCTCACCCAGACCCCCACACACTGACACCCTCACCCCGTCATCCAGACCCCCTCACCCTGACCCCCTCACCCTGACCCCCTCACCCTGACCCCCTCACCCTGACCCCCTCACCCAGACCCCCTCACCCAGACCCCCTCACCCCGACCCCCTCACCCAGACCCCCACACACTGACCCCCTCACCCAGACCCCCACACACTGACACCCTTACCCCGTCACCCAGACCTTCTCACACTGACCCCCTCACCCAGACCCCCACACACTGACCCCCTCACCTCCTCACCCAGACCCCCTCACCCAGACCCCCTCACCCAGACCCCGTCACACAGACCCCCTCACCCAGACCCCCTCACACTGACCCCCTCACCCAGACCCCCTCACCCAGACCCCCTCACCCAGACCCCGTCACACAGACCCCCTCACACTGACCCCCTCACCCAGACCCCCTCACCCAGACCCCCCACACACTGACCCCCTCACCTCCTCACCCAGACCCCCTCACCCAGACCCCCTCACCCAGACCCCCTCACCCAGACCCCGTCACACAGACCCCCTCACACTGACCCCCTCACACTGACCCCCTCACACTGACCCCCTCACCCAGACCCCCTCACCCAGACCCCCACACACTGACCCCCTCACCCAGACACCCTCACCCAGAGCCCCACACACTGACACCCTCACCCCGTCACCCAGACCCCCTCACCCAGACCCCCACACCCAGACCCCCACACACTGACCCCCTCACCCAGACCCCCACACACTGACCCCCTCAGCCAGATCCCCAAACACTGACCCCCTCATCCCTTCACCCAGACCCCCTCACCCAGACCCCCTCACCCAGACCCCCACACACTGACCCCCTCACCCAGACCCCCTCACCCAGACCCCCTCACCCAGACCCCTTCAGCCAGACCCCCTCACCCAGACCCCCTCACCCAGACCCTCTCACACTGACCCCCTCACACTGACCCCCTCACCCAGACCCCCTCACCCAGACCCCCTCACCCAACCCCCCTCACCCAACCCCCCTCACCCAGACCCCCTCACCCAGACCCCCTCACCCAGACCCCCTCACCCAGACCCCCTCACCCAGACCCCCTCACACTGACCCCCTCACCAGACCCCCTTACCCAGACCCCCTCACCCAGACCCCCTCACCCAGACCCCCTCACCCAGACCCCCTCACCCAGACCCCCTCACCCCGTCACCCAGACCCCCTCACCCAGACCCCCTCACCCAGACCCCCTGACCCAGACCCCCTCACCCAGACCACCTCACCCAGACCCCCTCACCCAGACCCCCTCACCCAGACCCCCTCACCCAGTCCCCCACACTCTGACACCCTCACCCCCTCACACTGACCCCGTCACCCAGACCCCCACACTCTGACACCCTCACCCCGTCACCCAGACCCCCACACACTGACCCCCTCACCCAGACCCCCTCGCCCAGACCCCCACACTCTGACACCCTCACCCCGTCACCCAGAACCCCACACACTGACCCCCTCACCCAGACCCCCTCGCCCAGACCCCCACACTCTGACACCCTCACCCCGTCACCCAGACCCCCTCACACTGACCCCCTCACCCAGACACCCAAACACTGACCCCCTCACCCAGACCCCCAGACCCAGACCCCTTCACCCAGACCCCTTCACCCAGACCCCCTCACCCAGACCCCTTCACCCAGACCCCTTCACCCAGACCCCTTCTCCCAGACCCCCTCACCCAGACCCCCTCACCCAGACCCCCTCACCCAGACCCCCTGACCCAGACCCACTCACCCAGACCCACTTACCCTGACCCCCTGACCCAGACCCCCTGACCCAGAGCCCCTGACCCAGACCCCCTCACCCAGACCCCCTCACCCAGACCCCCTCACCCAGAAACCCTCACCCAGACCCCCTGACCCAGACCCCCTGACCCAGACCCCCTGACCCAGACCCCCTGACCCAGACCCCCTGACCCAGACCCCCTCACCCAGACCCCCTGACCCAGACCCCCACACACTGACACCCTCACCCCGTCACCCAGACCCCCTCACACTGACCCCCTCACCCAGACCCCCTCAACCAGACACCCTCACCCAGACCCCCTCACACTGACCCCCTCACACTGACCCCCTCACCCAGACCCCCTCACACTGACCCCCTCACCCAGACCCCCACACTCTGACATCCTCACCCCGTCACCCAGACCCCCACACACTGACTCCCTCACCCCGTCACCCAGACCCCCTCACACTGACCCCCTCACCCAGACCCCCTCACCCAGACCCCCTCACCCAGACCCCGTCACACTGACCCCCTCACCTAGACCCCTCACCCAGACCCCCTCACCCAGACCCCCTCACCCAGACCCCCTCACCCAGATCCCCTCACCCAGACCCCGTCACACAGGCCCCCTCCCACACTGACCCCCTCACCCAGACCCCCTCACCCAGACCCCCCACACACTGACCCCCTCACCTCCTCACCCAGGCCCCCTCACCCAGACCCCCTCACCCAGACCCCATCACACAGACCCCGTCACCCAGACACCCTCACACTGATCCCCTCACCCAGACCCCCACACACTGACCCCCTCACCCAGACCCCCACACACTAACACCCTTACCCCGTCACCCAGACCTTCTCACACTGACCCCCTCACCCAGACCCCCTCACCCAGACCCCCTCACCCAGACCCCGTCACACAGACCCCCTCACCCAGACCCCCACACACTGACCCCCTCACCTCCTCACCCAGACCCCCTCACCCAGACCCCCTCACCCAGACCCCCTCACCCAGACCCCGTCACACAGACCCCCTCACCCAGACCCCCTCACACTGACCCCCTCACCCAGACCCCTCACCCAGACCCCTCACCCAGACCCCCTCACCCAGACCCCCTCACACAGACCCCCTCACACTGACCCCCTCACCCAGACCCCCTCACCCAGACCCCCCACACACTGACCCCCTCACCTCCTCACCCAGACCCCCTCACCCAGACCCCCTCACCCAGACCCCGTCACACAGATCCCCTCACACTGACCCCCTCACACTGACCCCCTCACCCAGACCCCCTCACCCAGACCCCCACACACTGACCCCCTCACCCAGACACCCTCACCCAGACCCCCACACACTGACACCCTCACCCCGTCACCCAGACCCCCTCACCCAGACCCCCACACCCAGACCCCCACACACTGACCCCCTCACCCAGACCCCCACACACTGACCCCCTCAGCCAGATCCCCAAACACTGACCCCCTCATCCCTTCACCCAGACCCCCTCACCCAGACCCCCTCACCCAGACCCCCTCACCCAGACCCCCACACACTGACCCCCTCACCCAGACCCCCTCACCCAGACCCCCTCACCCAGACCCCCTCACCCAGACCCCCTCAGCCAGACCCCCTCACCCAGACCCCCTCACCCAGACCCTCTCACACTGACCCCCTCACACTGACCCCCTCACCCAGACACCCTCACCCAGACCCCCTCACACTGACCCCCTCACACTGACCCCCTCACCCAGACCCTCTCACACTGACCCCCTCACACTGACCCCCTCACCCAGACACCCTCACCCAGACCCCCTCACCCAGACCCCCTCACCCAGACCCCCTCACCCAACCCCCCTCACCAACCCCCCTCACCCAGACCCCCTCACCCAGACCCCCTCACCCAGACCCCCTCACACTGACCCCCTCACCAGACCCCCTTACCCAGACTCCCTCACCCAAACCCCCTCACCCAACCCCCCTCACCCAAACCCTCTCACCCAACCCCCCTCACCCAGACCCCCTCACCCAGACCCCCTCACCCAGACCCCCTCACCCAGACCCCCTCACCCAGACCCCTTCAACCTGACCCCCTCACACTGACCCCCTCTCCCTGACCCCCTCTCCCTGACCCCCTCACCCAGACCCCCTCACTCTGACCCCCTCACCCAGGCCCCCTCACCCAGACCCCCTCACACTGACCCCCTCACACTGACCCCCTCACACTGACCCCCTCACCCAGACCCCCTCACCCAGACCCCCTCACCCAGACCCCCTCACCCAGACCCCCCTCACACTGACCCCCCTCACCCAGACCCCCTCACCCAGACCCCCACACACTGACACCCTCACCCCGTCACCCAGACACGCTCACACTGACCCCCTCACCCAGACCCCCACACACTGACCCCCTCACCCAGACCCCCACACACTGACCCCGTCACCCAGACCCCCACACACTGACACCCTCACCCCGTCACCCAGACCCTCTCACACTGACCCCCTCACCCAGACCCCCACACACTGACCCCCTCAGCCAGACCCCTCACCCAGACCTTCTCACACTGACCCCCTCACCCAGACCCCCACACACTGACACCCTTACCCCGTCACCCAGACCTTCTCACACTGACCCCCTCACACTGACCCCCTCACCCAGACGCCCAAACAATGACCCCCTCACCCTGACCCCCTCACACTGACCCCCTCACCCAGACCCCCTCACCCAGACCCCCACACACTGACACCCTCACCCCGTCACCCAGACCCCCTCACACTGACCCCCTCACCCAGACCCCCTCACCCAGACCCCCTCACCCAGACCCCCTCACGCAGACCCCCCCTCACCCAGACCCCCTCACCCAGACCCCCCCTCACCCAGACCCCCTCACCCAGACCCCCCTCACCCAGACCCCCCTCACCCAGACCCCCCTCACCCAGACCCCCTCACCTAGACCCCCTCACCCAGACCCCCTCACCCCGTCACCCAGACCCCCTCACACTGACACCCTCAACCCGTCACCCAGACCCCCACACACTGACACCCTCACCCCGTCACCCAGACCTTCTCACACTGACCCCCTCACCCAGACCCCCTCACCCAGACCCCCACACACTGACACCCTCACCCCGTCACCCAGACCTTCTCACCCAGACCCCCTCACCCAGACCCCCTCACCCAGACCCCCTCACCCAGATCCCCCTCACCCAGACCCCCCTCACCCAGACCCCCTCACCCAGACTCCCCACACCCAGACCCCCTCACCCAGACCCCCTCACCCAGACCCCCCTCACCCAGACTCCCCTCACCCAGACCCCCTCACCCAGACCCCCTCACCCAGACCTTCTCACACTGACCCCCTCACCCAGACACCCACACACTGACCCCCTCACCCAGACCTTCTCACACTGACCCCCTCACCCAGACACCCACACACTGACCCCCTCACCCAGACCTTCTCACACTGACCCCCTCACCCAGACACCCACACACTGACCCCCTCACCCAGACACCCTCACCCAGACCCCCTCACCCAGACCCCCTCACCCAGACACCCAAACACTGACCCCTCATCCCCTCACACTGACCCCCTCACCCAGACCCCCACACACTGACACCCTCACCCTGACCCCCACACACTGACCCCCTCATCCCCTCACACTGACCCCCTCACCCAGAGCCCCACACACTGACCCCCTCATCCCCACACACTGACCCCCTCACACTGAACCACTCACCCAGACCCCCACACACTGACCCCCTCAGCCAGACCCCCACACACTGACCCCCTCAGCCAGACCCCCACACACTGACCCCCTCACCCCCTCACCCAGACCCCCTCACCCAGACCCCCTCACCCAGACCCCCTCACCCAGACCCCCTCACCCAGACCCCACACCCAGACCCCTCGCCCAGACCCCCTCACCCAGACCCCCTCACCCAGACCCCCTCACCCAGACCCCCTCACCCAGACACCCTCACCCAGAACCCCCTCACACAGACCCCCTCACGCTGACACCCTCACCCTGTCACCCAGACACCCTCACACTGACCCCCTCACCCAGAACCCCCTCACCCAGACCCCCTCACGCTGACACCCTCACCCTGTCACCCAGACACCCTCACACTGACCCCCTCACTCAGACCCCCACACACTGACCCCCTCAGCCAGACCCCCACACACTGACCCCCTCATTCCTTCTCCCAGACCCCCTCACCCAGACCCCCTCACCCAGACCCCCTCACACAGACCCCCCTCACACAGACCCCCCCTCACACAGACCCCCTCACCCAGACCCCCTCACCCAGACCCCCTCACCCAGACCCACTCACCCAGAACCCCCTCACCCAGAACCCCCTCACCCAAACCCCCTCACCCCGTCACCCAGACCCCCTCACACTGACCCCCTCACACTGACCCCCTCACACTGACCCCCTCACCCAGACCCCCTTCACCCTGACCCCTTCACCCTGACCCCCTCACCCTGACCCCCTCACCCTGACCCCCTCACACTGACCCCCTCACACTGACCCCCTCTCCCTGACCCCCTCACCCAGACCCCCTCACCCAGACCCCCTCACCCAGACCCCCTCACCCAGACACCCTCACCCAGACACCCTCACCCAGAGCCCCTCACCCAGACCCCCTCACCCAGACGCCCTCACCCTGACCCCCTCACCCTGACCCCCTCGCACTGACCCCCCTCACCCAGACCCCCTCACCCAGACCCCCACACACTGACACCCTCACCCCGTCACCCAGACACCCTCACACTGACCCCCTCACCCAGACCCCCACACACTGACCCCTTCACCCAGAACCCCACACACTGACACCCTCACCCCGTCACCCAGACACCCTCACACTGACCACCTCACCCAGACCCCCAAACACTGACCCCTCATCCCCTCACACTGACCCCCTCACCCAGAACCTCACACACTGACCCCCTCACCCAGACCCCCTCACCCAGACCCCCTCACCCAGACCCCCTCACCCAGACCCCCTCACCCGACCCCCTCACCCAGACCCCCACACACTGACCCCCTCACCCAGACCCCCTCACCCAGACCCCCACACACTGACCCCCTCACCCAGACCCCCTCACCCAGACCCCCTCACCCAGACCCCCTCACCCAGACCCCCTCACACTGACCCCCTCACACTGACCCCCTCACACTGACCCCCTCACCAGACCCCCGCACCCAGACCCCCGCCCCCAGACCCCCGCCCCCAGACCCCCGCCCCCAGACCCCCGCCCCCAGACCCCCGCCCCCAGACCCCCGCACCCAGACCCCCGCACCCAGACCACCGCACCCAGACCCCTGCACCCAGACCCCCGCAACCAGGCCCCCTCACCCAGACCCCCTCACCCAGACCCCCTCACCCAGACCCCCTCACCCAGACCCCCTCACCCAGACCCCCTCACCCAGACCCCCCTCACCCAACCCCCCTCACCCAACCCCCCTCACCCAACCCCCCTCAACCAGACCCCCTCACCCAGACCCCCTCACCCAGACCCCCTCACCCAGACCCCCTCACCCAGACCCCCTCACCCAACCCCCCTCACCCAACCCCCCTCACCCAACCCCCCTCACCCAGACCCCCTCACCCAGACCCCCTCACCCAGACCCCCTCACACTGACCCCCTCACCCAGACACCCTCACCCAGACCCCCTCACACTGACCCCCTCACCCAGACACCCTCACCCAGACCCCCTCACCCAACCCCCCTCAACCAGACCCCCTCACCCAGACCCCCTCACCCAGACCCCCTCACCCAGACCCCCTCACCCAGACCCCCTCACCCAGACCCCCTCACCCAGACCCCCTCACCCAGACACCCTCACCCAGACACCCTCACCCAGACCCCCTCACACTGACCCCCTCATCCAGACCCCCTCACCAGACCCCCGCACCCAGACACCCACACCCAGACCCCCCCTCACCCAGACTCCCCCTCACCCAGACCCCCATCACCCAACCCCCTCAACCAGACCCCCTCACCCAGACCCCCACACACTGACACCCTCACCCTGTCACCCAGACCCCCTCACACAGACCCCCTCACACAGACCCCCTCACCCAGACCCCCACACACTGACCCCCTCACCCAGACCCCCACACACTGACCCCCTCAGCCAGACCCGCACACACTGACCCCCTCACCCAGACCCCCCTCACCCAGACCCCCCACACCCAGACCCCCCCTCACCCAGACCCCCATCACCCAACCCCCTCAACCAGACCCCCTCACCCAGACCCCCACACACTGACACCCTCACCCCGTCACCCAGACCCCCTCACACAGACCCCCTCACCCAGACCCCCACACACTGACCCCCTCACCCAGACCCCCACACACTGACCCCCTCAGCCAGACCCGCACACACTGACCCCCTCACCCAGACCCCCCTCACCCAGACCCCCTCACCCAGACCCCCTCACCCAGACACCCTCACCCAGACCCCCTCACCCAGACCCCCTCACCCAGACCCCCTCACCCAGACCCCCACACACTGACACCCTCACCCCATCACCCAGACACCCTCACACTGACCCCCTCACCCAGACCCCCACACACTGACCAGCTCACCCAGACCCCCACACACTGACCCCCTAAGCCAGATCCCCAGACACTGACCCCCTCATCCCTTCACCCAGACCCCCTCACCCAGACCCCCACACACTGACCCCCTAAGCCAGATCCCCAGACACTGACCCCCTCATCCCTTCACCCAGACCCCCTCACCCAGACCCCCTCACCCAGACCCCCTCACCCAGACCCCCTCACCCTGACCCCCTCACCCTGACCCCCTCACCCTGACCGCCTCACCCTGACCCCCTCACCCCGACCCCCTCACCCCGACTCCCTCACCCCGACTCCCTCACCCCGACCCCCTCACCCCGACCCCCTCACCCCGACCCACTCACCCCGACCCCCTCACCCCGACCCCCTTACCCCGACCCCCTCACCCAGACCCCCTCACCCAGACCCCCTCACCCAGACCCCCACACACAGACCCCCTCACCCAGACCCCCTCACCCAGACCCCCTCACCCCGACCCCCTCACCCCGACCCCCTCACCCAGACCCCCTCACCCAGACCCCCTCACCCAGACCCCCACACACAGACCCCCTCACCCAGACCCCCTCACCCAGACCCCCTCACCCCGACTCCCTCACCCCGACTCCCTCACCCCGACCCCCTCACCCCGACCCCCTCACCCCGACCCACTCACCCCGACCCCCTCACCCCGACCCCCTTACCCCGACCCCCTCACCCAGACCCCCTCACCCAGACCCCCTCACCCAGACCCCCACACACAGACCCCCTCACCCAGACCCCCTCACCCAGACCCCCTCACCCCGACCCCCTCACCCCGACCCCCTCACCCAGACCCCCTCACCCAGACCCCCTCACCCAGACCCCCACACACAGACCCCCTCACCCAGACCCCCTCACCCAGACCCCCTCACCCAGACCCCCTCACCCAGACCCCCTCAGCCAGACCCCCTCAGCCAGACCCCCTCACCCTGACCCCCTCACCCTGACCCCCTCACCCTGACCCCCTCAGCCAGACCCCCTCAGCCAGACCCCCTCAGCCAGACCCCTCACCCCGACCCCCTCACCCCGACCCCCTCACCCCGACCCCCTCACCCAGACCCCCTCACCCCGACCTCCTCACCCAGACCCCCTCACACTGACACCCTCACCCTGTCACCCAGACCCCCTCACCCTGACCCCCTCACCCAGACCCCCACACACTGACACCCTCACCCCGTCATCCAGACCCCCTCACCCCGACTCCCTCACCCCGACTCCCTCACCCCGACCCCCTCACCCCGACCCCCTCACCCCGACCCACTCACCCCGACCCCCTCACCCCGACCCCCTTACCCCGACCCCCTCACCCAGACCCCCTCACCCAGACCCCCTCACCCAGACCCCCACACACAGACCCCCTCACCCAGACCCCCTCACCCAGACCCCCTCACCCCGACCCCCTCACCCCGACCCCCTCACCCAGACCCCCTCACCCAGACCCCCTCACCCAGACCCCCACACACAGACCCCCTCACCCAGACCCCCTCACCCAGACCCCCTCACCCAGACCCCCTCACCCAGACCCCCTCACCCAGACCCCCTCAGCCAGACCCCCTCAGCCAGACCCCCTCACCCTGACCCCCTCACCCTGACCCCCTCACCCTGACCCCCTCAGCCAGACCCCCTCAGCCAGACCCCCTCAGCCAGACCCCTCACCCCGACCCCCTCACCCCGACCCCCTCACCCCGACCCCCTCACCCAGACCCCCTCACCCCGACCTCCTCACCCAGACCCCCTCACACTGACACCCTCACCCTGTCACCCAGACCCCCTCACCCTGACCCCCTCACCCAGACCCCCACACACTGACACCCTCACCCCGTCATCCAGACCCCCTCACCCTGACCCCCTCACCCTGACCCCCTCACCCTGACCCCCTCACCCTGACCCCCTCACCCAGACCCCCTCACCCAGACCCCCTCACCCCGACCCCCTCACCCCGACCCCCTCACCCCGACCCCCTCACATTGACCCCTTCACCCCGACCCCCTCACCCCGACCCCCTCACCCCGACCCCCTCATCCCGACCCCCTCACCCCGACCCCCTCACCCCGACCCCCTCACCCAGACCCCCTCACCCAGATCCCCTCACCTAGACCCCCACACACTCACCCCCTCACACTGAATGCCACACACTCACCCCCTCACCCAGACCCCTTCACCCAGACCCCCTCACACTCACCCCCCCCCCTCCCTCAGATCCCTCACACCTACCCCCTCACCCAGACCCCCTTATCTCTCCCCTTCACTCGGACCTGCACCCCACTCCCTCAGATCCCTCACCCAGACCCCCTCACCCAGACCCCCTCACCCAGACCCCCTCACCCAGACCCCCTCACCCTGACCCCCTCACACTGACCCCCTCACACTGACCCCCTCACCCAGACCCCCTCACACTGACCCCCTCACACTGACCCCCTCACCCAGACCCCCTCACCCAGACCCCCTCACACTGACCCCCTCACACTGACCCCCTCACCCAGACCCCCTCACCCAGACCCCCTCACCCAGACCCCCTCACCCAGACCCCCTCACCCTGACCCCCTCACCCTGACCCCCTCACCCTGACCCCCTCACCCAGACCCCCTCACCCAGACCCCCTCACCCTGACCCCCTCACCCTGACCCCCTCACCCTGACCCCCTCACACTGACCCCCTCACACTGACCCCCTCCTGCAGATCTTTCACCCAAACTCCTTCTCTTGGCACTTTTACAGCTTCAGATACCATTTATTTCCATTTGTCCGTCACTCTCACTCTACTATTTCTCTCCGTCTCTCATCTCCCTTCACATTGTCTATCTCCCCTTTGCATCTGTTTAATCAGACTAATTTTCATTCTGTCTGTCGATATCGCTTTCCCCCTCTCTCTGTCTGTGTGTCTCTCTCTCTCTTCATTTCTCTCCCTCTCTGTCTGGCTCTCTCTCTTCATTTCCCTCTCTCTCTCTCTGTCTGCCTGTCTCTCTCTGTCTCTCTCTCTCTCACTCTCTCTGTCTCTCTCTTCGTTTCTCTCTCTCTCTGTCTGTCTCTCTCTCTCTCTCTGTCTTAATTTCTCTCTGTCTGTCTCTCTCTCTTCATTTCCCTCTCTCTCTCTGTCTCTCTCTTCATTTCTCTCTGTCTGTCTCTCTCTCTTCATTTCCCTCTCTCTCTCTGTCTCTCTCTTCATTTCTCTCTCTCTGTCTCTCTCTCTTCATTTCCCTATCTGTCTGTCTCTGTCTCTCTCTTCATTTCTCTCTCTCTCTCTCTGTCTGTCTGTCTCTCTCTCTCTCAGTCTCTCTCCCTCTCTATCTCTGTCAGTTGCCTGCATTAGTTCTCACTCTGTCCATGTCTCTTTCTCTCCTCCATCCCTCCATCCTGGTGTTTATCTCGCTCCCTCTCTGTGTGTGCCTCCCCATTCTCTCCTCCCCATTCCCTCCGCCTCGATCACTCTCTCCCGGTCAGCCTTTCTCCCCTTTTCAAAACTCTCTGACCTGTCTGAGATCTCGCTCAATTTGCTGAGAACGATTTAGTAATGAATCTCTTTCTTTTTTTTTTTTTGCTGCCCTTCTTGCCTCTCGCCCCCAGCCCTGCCTCGGTTTCAGACCCACCCACAGTCAATGAAGGTGCAGCTGGGGGGAGCGGCCCGTTTCGAGTGTCACATCTACGCTGTTCCTGAAGCCACGATAACTTGGGAACTCAATCATGTCCCTTTGAACCTGGATGACGCCAGGTGAGTGACGCATTTCCCTTTTTTTAGATAAATTTAGAGTACCCAATTCAATTTTTCCAAATAAGGGACAATTTAGCGCGGCCAATCCACCTGCCCTGCACATCTTTGGGTTGTGGGGGCGAAACCCACGCAAACACGGGGAGAATGTGCAAACTCCACACGGACAGTGACCCAGAGCCGGGATCGAACCTGGGACCTCGGTGCAGTGAGGCCGCAGTGCTAACCCACTGTGCCGCCGTGCCGCCCGAGAAGATCAGAGATGACGCACATCTCCCATCTTTGTATTTCCATAAGAGATTCCAGTGTCAACATGCATAAGGGTCAGATCCAATGTAAACAGGTAACGCCGTGATAACGCCCTCCGACCACAGGTGGTGCTGGAGCTCCTCCTGAGAGTGGAGCAGCAGCGTGACAATTTGCACAGGCAGGCTCCATGGTGATTGGAGATGGGAGTATTCCTATTGGAAATTGTTGAAAGGCTGTATAAGGAGCAGGTTTTAGAATGCTATATGTTACCCTGTGAAACTGGGCGTCTCCTGTCCCACCAGCCAATCACAGTTATACCTCCCACATTCACATCTTTATATATTTCCCAAAACAGTCTTAGTCTTGACCCAATCCAGTGCATTCTCACATGAAGGGAAGTCCAGCCAAGAGCCCTCACCCAAACACAGGCTGATACTGCCAGTGTAGTACTGAGGGAGTGCGGCACTGTCAGAGGGTCAGTACTGAGCAAGTGCTGCACTGTCAAAGGGTCAGTACTGAGGGAGTGCCGCACTGTCAGAGGGTCAGTACTGAGGGAGTGCCGCACTGTCAGAGGGTCAGTACTGAGGGATCGCCGCACTGTCAGAGGGTCAGTACTGAGAGAGTGCTGCACTGTCAGAGGGTCAGTACTGAGGGAGTGCCGCACTGTCAGAGGGTCAGTACTGAGGGAGTGCCGCACTGTCAGAGGGTCAGTACTGAGGGAGTGCCGCACTGTCAGAGGGTCAGTACTGAGGGAGTGCCGCACTGTCAGAGGGTCAGTACTGAGGGAGTGCCGCACTGTCAGAGGGTCAGTACTGAGGGAGTGCCGCACTGTCAGAGGGTCAGTACTGAGGGATCGCCGCACTGTCAGAGGGTCAGTACTGAGAGGGTGCTGCACTGTCAGAGGGTCAGTACTGAGGGAGTGCCGCACTGTCAGAGGGTCAGTACTGAGGGAGCGCCGCACTGTCAGAGGGTCAGTACTGAGGGAGCGCCGCACTGTCAGAGGGTCAGTACTGAGGGAGTGCCGCACTGTCAGAGGGTCAGTACTGAGGGAGTGCCGCACTGTCAGAGGGTCAGTACTGAGGGAGTGCCGCCCTGTCAGAGGGTCAGTACTGAGGGAGTGCCGCACTGTCAGAGGGTCAGTACTGAGGGAGTGCTGCACTGTCAGAGAGTCAGTACTGAGGGTCTATCTTTCTGATGAGTCATTACCTGAGGACCGAGCCCCCTGTGGAAGAAGATGAGCTGGGCCGTCAATGATCAATATTTTCACCTCATCCAGCATCTTAAACAAGCAATTATTTGGTTTGAGTGTTTGCGCGTTTGCTCCTGTGGATCCGTGACAAATATTTGACTGGATAAGCTGGCTGTGATGTGGAATGTGTGTGGAGGAGCAGGCCGAGTTGCATTGAGGGCCTCTGCCTTGCCTCCCAGGTTTACCGTGTTACCGGCGGGCGTGCTGCAGATCACCAGAGTGCGGCAGCGGGATCTGGGCTCCTATCGCTGTGTGGCCATGAACATCGCAAATACCAGAGCCAGTCAGGAGGCTACACTCAGCCTGTCAGGTCAGTGCGCAGCCCCGCTGCCCCCCCCCCCCCACACACCCCCACACACACACCCACACCCCCCCCACATACCCCCACATACCCCCCACACACCCCCCCCACACACCCCCACACCCCCCCACACCCCCACACACACCCCCACACACACCCCCACATACCCCCCACACACCCCCCCCACACACCCCCACACCCCCCCACACACACACCCACACCCCCCACATACCCCCCACACACACACCCCACACACCCCCCCACATACCCCCCACATACCCCCCACACACCCCCACACACACCCCCACACCCCCCCACATACCCCCACATACCCCCACACACCCCCACACCCCCCCCACATACCCCCCACATACCCCCACACACCCCCACACCCCCCCCCACATACCCCCACACACACCCCCACACACCCCCCCCCCACACACCCCCACACACCCCCACACACACACCCACACCCCCCCCCCCACACACCCACCACACACCCCCACACACACACCCACACAACCCCCCCCACACACCCCCACACACACACCCACACACCCCCACACCCCCCCCACACACACCCCCACACCCCCCCCCACACACCCCCACACACACACCCACACAACCCCCCCACACACCCCCACACACCCCCACACACATCCCCACACACACCCCCACACCCCCCCACATACCCCCCACACACCCCCACACACACCCCCACATACCCCCCACACCCCCCCCACACCCCCCCCCCACACGCAACCCCACCCCCACCCCCACACACACACCCCCACACACCCCCCACACCCCCCCCGCACACACACCCACACATCCCCCCACACACACCCCCACACACCCCCCCACACACACCCACACACCCCCCCACACACACCCACACACACCCCCACCCCCCCCACACACCCCCACACACCCCCCCACACATACCCACACCCCCCCAGACACCCCCCACAAAACCCCACACCCCCCCACACACCCCCCCACACACACCCACACACCCCCACACACACCCCCACACCCCCCCCACATACCCCCCACACACCCCCCACACACCCCCCACACACACACCCCCCCCCACATATCCCCCCACACCCCCCACACACACCCCCACACACAACCCCACACACACCCCCACACACACACCCCACACCCCCCCCCGCGCACACACCCACACATCCCCCCACACACCCCCCCACACACCCACACACACCCCACACACACCCCCACACACACCCACCCACACCCCCACACCCCCCCTCCACACACTCCCCCCCACACACACCCCCCACACCCACACCCACACCCCCACACACACCCACACACACACCCCACACACACCCCCCACCCCCCCCCCCCACACCCCCCCACACACACCCACACGCTCCCCCCCCACACCCCCCCACACACCCCCACCCCCCCACACACACACACACACACCCACACACACCACCACACACACCCACACCCCCCCCACACCCCCCCCCACACCCCTGCCCCCCACACTCCCCCACACACACACCCCCACACACACACCCACACACACCGCCCACCCCCCCCCCACCCCCACCCCCCCCCACACACACCCACACACTCCACCCCCCACACACCCCCCACACCCACACCCCCACACCCACACCCCCACACACAGACCCACACACACCCACACACACCCCCCCACACACACCCACACACACCCACACCCCCCCCACACACACCCACACACACACCCACACACACACCCACACACACCCCCCCACACACAACCCCCACCCCCACCCCACCCCCACACACACCCCCCCACACCCCCCTCGCCCCCACACACCCCCACACACACCCCCACACCCCCCCACCCCACACCCCCACACACACCCCCACACACACCCCCCCACACACACCCCCACACCCCCCCACACACACCCCCCACCCCCCCACACACACCCCACCCCCACACACACCCACACCCCCGCCCACACCCAACCCCCCACACCCCCCACCCCCCCCCACACACACCCCACCCCCACACACACACCCTCACCCCCCACACACACCCCCACACACCCCCACACACACCCCCACATACAGCCCCCCCACACCACCCACACCCCCCACCCCCACGCCCCCACACACGCCCCCACACCCCCCCCAACACCCCCCCACACAAACCCCCCACCCCCCCACACACACACCCTCACCCCCCACACACCCCCACACACACACCCAACACCCCCCCACACACACACCCCCACACCCAGCCCCACCCCCCACACCCCCCAATACCCCCCACACCCCCACACACACCCCCACACACACCCCCAACACCCCCCCACACACCCCTACACAAAGCCCCACACACACCCCCACCCACCCCCTCACCCCCCCACACACCCCCCCCACCCCACCCACACACCCCTACACAAAGCCCCACACACACCCACACACACACCCCCACACTCACGCCCACCCCCCCACCCACACACTCACCCCCTCACATCACCCCCACCCACACACACCCACACCCCCCCACCCACACCACCCCCACACACACTCCACCCCCACACCCCCACACACACCCACACCCCCGCCCACACACAACCCCCCACACACCCCCACACACCCCCACACACACCCCACCCCCACACACACACCCTCACCCCCCACACACACACCCACACACACCCCCACACACCCCCACACACACCCCCACACACAACCCCCCCACACCCCCCACACCCCCCACCCCCACGCCCCCACACACGCCCCCACACACCCCCCCAACACCCCCCCACACACACACCCCACCCCCCACACACACCCCCTCACCCCCACACACCCCCACACACACCCCCACACACACACCCAACACCCCCCCACACACACACCCCCACACCCAGCCCCACCCCCCACACCCCCCAATACACCCCACACACCCCCACACCCCCCCCACACACACCCCCCACACACCCCCCACACACCCCTACACAAAGCCCCACACACACCCCCACACACCCCCTCACCCCCCCACACAACCCCCCCACCCCACCCACACACCCCTACACAAAGCCCCACACACACCCACACACACACCCCCACACTCACGCCCACCCCCCCACCCACACACGCACCCCCTCACATCACCCCCACCCCCCCACCCACCCCCCCAAACACCCACCCACCCACACACACCCACACACCCCCACCCACACCACCCCCATACACCCCCCCCCACCCACACCACCACCCTCACACCCACCCTCACACCCACCCTCACCCCCACTCCTACCCTCACCCCCACCCTCACCGACAACCCCCCCCCCCCCCACCACCACCCTCACCCACACCCTCACCCCCACTCCTACCCTCAACCCCCACCCCGCAATTCCAGTTGGATGATGCTCGGGATGCCCTGTGTTGCTGAGAGATGTATTTTCCTTCCCCAGTCCTGTCTCTCTGGGCTGACCAGGAGCCTGTGATCCTATCGGGACCTCAGAATCTCACCCTCACTATTCACCAAACAGCCATCCTGGAATGTATCGCAACGGGAAATCCCAAACCCATCGTATCCTGGAGCCGCCTCGGTGAGTGAGAGCGAGGAGAGTACACCTTCCGAGGAAATGTACCTCACTCCCGATCCCTGTGTCACTCCCGATCCCTGTGTCACTCCCGATCCCTGTGTCTCTCACTCCCAATCCCTGTGTCACTCCCGATCCCTGTGTCGCGCCCGATCCCTGTGTCGCTCCCAATCCCTGTGTCACTCCCAATCCCTGTGTCGCTCCCGATCCCTGTGTCACTCCCGATCCCTGTGTCTCTCACTCCCGATCCCTGTGTCACTCCCAATCCCTGTGTCTCTCCCAATCCCTGTGTCTCTCACTCCCAATCCCTGTGTCTCTCCCAATCCCTGTGTCTCTCACTCCCAATCCCTGTGTCACTCCCAATCCCTGTGTCACTCCCAATCCCTGTGTCTCTCACTCCCGATCCCTGTGTCTCTCACTCCCGATTCCTGTGTCACTCCCAATCCCTGTGTCTCTCACAATCCCTGTGTCACTCCCAATCCCTGTGTCACTCCCAATCCCTGTGTCTCTCACTCCCGATCCCTGTGTCACTCCCGATCCCTGTGTCTCTCACTCCCGATCCCTGTGTCACTCCCGATCCCTGTGTCACTCCCGATCCCTGTGTCACTCACTCCCGATCCCTGTGTCACTCCCAATCCCTGTGTCACTCCCAATCCCTGTGTATCTCACTCCCAATCCCTGTGTCTCTCCCAATCCCTGTGTATCTCACTCCTGATCCCTGTGTCACTCCCGTTCCCTGTGTCTCTCACTCCCGATCCCTGTGTCTCTCCCAATCCCTGTGTCTCTCCCAATCCCTGTGTCACTCACTCCCGATCCCTGTGTCACTCCCAATCCCTGTGTATCTCACTCCCGATCCCTGTGTCACTCCCAATCCCTGTGTCTCTCCCAATCCCTGTGTCACTCACTCCCGATCCCTGTGTCACTCCCGATCCCTGTGTCTCTCACTTCCAATCCCTGTGTCACTCCCAATCCCTGTGTCTCTCACTCCCAATCCCTGTGTCTCTCCCAATCCCTGTGTCACTCACTCCCGATCCCGGTGTCACTCCCAATCCCTGTGTATCTCACTCCCAATCGCTGTGTCTCTCCCAATCCCTGTGTCACTCCCGATCCCTGTGTCTCTCCCGATCCCTGTATCACTCCCAATCCCTGTGTCTCTCCCAATCCCTGTGTCTCTCCCGATCCCTGTGTCACTCCCTATCCCCGTGTCTCTCCCGATCCCTGTGTCACTCCCAATACCTGTGTCACTCCCAATACCTGTGTCTCTCCCAATACCTGTGTCACTCCCGATCCCTGTGTCACTCCCAATCCCTGTGTCTCTCCCGATCCCTGTGTCACTCCCAATCGCTGTGTCTCTCCCAATCCCTCTGTCACTCCAATCCCTGTGTATCTCACTCCCAATCCCTGTGTCTCTCCCAATCCCTGTGTCTCTCCCAATCCCTGTGTCACTCCCGATCCTTGTGTCTCTCCCGATCCCTGTGTCTCTCCCAATCCCTGTGTCACTCACTCCCGATCCCGGTGTCACTCCCAATCCCTGTGTATCTCACTCCCAATCGCTGTGTCTCTCCCAATCCCTGTGTCACTCCCGATCCCTGTGTCTCTCCCGATCCCTGTATCACTCCCAATCCCTGTGTCTCTCCCAATCCCTGTGTCTCTCCCGATCCCTGTGTCACTCCCTATCCCCGTGTCTCTCCCGATCCCTGTGTCACTCCCGATCCCTGTGTCTCTCCCAATCCCTGTGTCTCTCCCGATCCCTGTGTCACTCCCAATCCCTGTGTTTCTCCCAATCCCTGTGTCTCTCCCGATCCCTGTGTCACTCCCAATCCCTGTGTCACTCCCAATCCCTGTGTATCTCACTCCCGATCCCTGTGTCACTCCCGTTACCTGTGTCTCTCACTCCCGATCCCTGTGTCACTCCCAATCCCTGTGTCTCTCCCAATCCCTGTGTCACTCACTCCCGATCCCTGTGTCACTCCCAATCCCTGTGTCACTCCCAATCCCTGTGTATCTCACTCCCGATCCCTGTGTCACTCCCGTTACCTGTGTCTCTCACTCCCGATCCCTGTGTCACTCCCAATCCCTGTGTCTCTCCCAATCCCTGTGTCACTCACTCCCGATCCCTGTGTCACTCCCAATCCCTGTGTATCTCACTCCCGATCCCTGTGTCACTCCCAATCCCTGTGTCTCTCCCAATCCCTGTGTCACTCACTCCCGATCCCTGTGTCACTCCCGATCCCTGTGTCTCTCACTCCCGATCCCTGTGTCACTCCCAATCCCTGTGTCTCTCACTCCCAATCCCTGTGTCTCTCCCAATCCCTGTGTCACTCACTCCCGATCCCTGTGTCACTCCCAATCTCTGTGTATCTCTCTCCCAATCCCTTTGTCTCTCCCGATCCCTGTGTCTCTCCCAATCCCTGTGTCTCTCCCAATCCCTGTGTCACTCCCAATCCCTGTGTCTCTCACTCCCGATCCCTGTGTCTCTCACTCCCGATTCCTGTGTCACTCCCAATCCCTGTGTCTCTCACAATCCCTGTGTCACTCCCAATCCCTGTGTCACTCCCAATCCCTGTGTCTCTCACTCCCGATCCCTGTGTCACTCCCGATCCCTGTGTCTCTCACTCCCGATCCCTGTGTCACTCCCGATCCCTGTGTCACTCCCGATCCCTGTGTCACTCACTCCCGATCCCTGTGTCACTCCCAATCCCTGTGTCACTCCCAATCCCTGTGTATCTCACTCCCAATCCCTGTGTCTCTCCAATCCCTGTGTATCTCACTCCTGATCCCTGTGTCACTCCCGTTCCCTGTGTCTCTCACTCCCGATCCCTGTGTCTCTCCCAATCCCTGTGTCTCTCCCAATCCCTGTGTCACTCACTCCCGATCCCTGTGTCACTCCCAATCCCTGTGTATCTCACTCCCGATCCCTGTGTCACTCCCAATCCCTGTGTCTCTCCCAATCCCTGTGTCACTCACTCCCGATCCCTGTGTCACTCCCGATCCCTGTGTCTCTCACTTCCAATCCCTGTGTCACTCCCAATCCCTGTGTCTCTCACTCCCAATCCCTGTGTCTCTCCCAATCCCTGTGTCACTCACTCCCGATCCCGGTGTCACTCCCAATCCCTGTGTATCTCACTCCCAATCGCTGTGTCTCTCCCAATCCCTGTGTCACTCCCGATCCCTGTGTCTCTCCCGATCCCTGTATCACTCCCAATCCCTGTGTCTCTCCCAATCCCTGTGTCTCTCCCGATCCCTGTGTCACTCCCTATCCCCGTGTCTCTCCCGATCCCTGTGTCACTCCCGATCCCTGTGTCTCTCCCAATCCCTGTGACTCTCCCGATCCCTGTGTCACTCCCAATCCCTGTGTTTCTCCCAATCCCTGTGTCTCTCCCATCCCTGTGTCACTCCCAATCCCTGTGTCACTCCCAATCCCTGTGTATCTCACTCCCGATCCCTGTGTCACTCCCGTTACCTGTGTCTCTCACTCCCGATCCCTGTGTCACTCCCAATCCCTGTGTCTCTCCCAATCCCTGTGTCACTCACTCCCGATCCCTGTGTCACTCCCAATCCCTGTGTCACTCCCAATCCCTGTGTATCTCACTCCCGATCCCTGTGTCACTCCCGTTACCTGTGTCTCTCACTCCCGATCCCTGTGTCACTCCCAATCCCTGTGTCTCTCCCAATCCCTGTGTCACTCACTCCCGATCCCTGTGTCACTCCCAATCCCTGTGTATCTCACTCCCGATCCCTGTGTCACTCCCAATCCCTGTGTATCTCACTCCCGATCCCTGTGTCTCTCACTCCCAATCCCTGTGTCTCTCCCAATCCCTGTGTCACTCACTCCCGATCCCTGTGTCACTCCCGATCCCTGTGTCTCTCACTCCCGATCCCTGTGTCACTCCCAATCCCTGTGTCTCTCACTCCCAATCCCTGTGTCTCTCCCAATCCCTGTGTCACTCACTCCCGATCCCTGTGTCACTCCCAATCTCTGTGTATCTCTCTCCCAATCCCTTTGTCTCTCCCGATCCCTGTGTCTCTCCCAATCCCTGTGTCTCTCCCAATCCCTGTGTCACTCCCGATCCCTGTGTCTCTCCCGATCCCTGTGTCACTCCCGATCCCTGTGTCTCTCCCAATCCCTGTGTCTCTCCCAATCCCTGTGTCACTCCCGATCCCTGTGTCTCTCCCAATCCCTGTGTCACTCCCGATCCCTGTGTCTCTCCCAATCCCTGTGTCTCTCCCAATCCCTGTGTCTCTCCCAATCCCTGTGTCACTCCCGATCCCTGTGTCTCTCACTCCCGATCCCTGTGTCACTCCCAATCCCTGTGTCTCTCCCAATCCCTGTGTCACTCACTCCCGATCCCTGTGTCACTCCCGATCCCTGTGTCACTCCCAATCTCTGTGTATCTCTCTCCCAATCCCTGTGTCACTCCAGATCCCTGTGTCACTCCCGATCCCTGTGTCTCTCGCGATCCCTGTGTCACTCCCAATCCCTGTGTCTCTCCCAATCCCTGTGTCTCTCCCGATCCCTGTGTCTCTCCCAATCCCTGTGTCACTCCCAATCCCTGTGCCACTCCCAATCCCTGTGTCACTCCCGATCCCTGTGTCACTCCCGATCCCTGTGTCACTCCCAATCCCTGTGTCTCTCCCGATCCTGTGTCTCTCCCAATCCCTGTGTCACTCCCGATCCCTGTGTCACTCCCAATCCCTGTGTCTCTCCCAATCCCTGTGCCACTCCCAATCCCCGTGTCTCTCCAAATCCCAGTGTCACTCCCCATCCCTGTGTCACTCCCCATCCCTGTGCCACTCCCAATCCCTGTGTCACTCCCGATCCCTGTGTATCTCACTCCCGATCCCTGTGTCACTCCCAATCCCTGTGTCACTCCCGATCCCTGTGACTCTCCCGATCCTTGTGTCTCTCCCGATCCTTGTGTCTCTCCCGATCCCTGTGTCTCTCCCAATCCCTGTGTCACTCCCGATCCCTGTGTCACTCCCAATCCCTGTGTCTCTCCCAATCCCTGTGTCACTCCCAATACCTGTGTCTCTCCCAATACCTGTGCCTCTCCCGATCCCTGTGTCTCTCCCAATCCCTGTGCCACTCCCGATCCCTGTGTCACTCCCAATCCCTGTGTCTCTCCCGATCCCTGTGTCACTCCCAATCGCTGTGTCTCTCCCAATCCCTCTGTCACTCCAATCCCTGTGTATCTCACTCCCAATCCCTGTGTCTCTCCCAATCCCTGTGTCTCTCCCAATCCCTGTGTCACTCCCGATCCTTGTGTCTCTCCCGATCCCTGTGTCTCTCCCAATCCCTGTGTCACTCCCGATCCCTGTGTCACTCCCAATCCCTGTGTCTCTCCCAATCCCTGTGTCACTCCCAATACCTGTGTCTCTCCAATCCCTGTGCCTCTCCCGATCCCTGTGTCTCTCCCGATCCCTGTGTCTCTCCCAATCCCTGTGCCACTCCCGATCCCTGTGTCACTCCCGATCCCTGTGTCACTCCCGATCCCTGTGTCACTCCCAATCGCTGTGTCTCTCCCAATCCCTCTGTCACTCCAATCCCTGTGTATCTCACTCCCAATCCCTGTGTCACTCCCGATCCCTGTGTCTCTCCCAATCCCTGTGTCACTCCCGATCCCTGTGTCTCTCCCAATCCCTGTGTCACTCCCGATCCCTGTGTCTCTCCCAATCCCTGTGTCTCTCCCAATCCCTGTGTCACTCCCAATCCCTGTGTCTCTCCCAATCCCTGTGTCACTCCCGATCCCTGTGTCACTCCCGATCCCTGTGTCTCTCACTCCCGATCCCTGTGTCACTCCCAATCCCTGTGTCACTCACTCCCGATCCCTGTGTCACTCCCGATCCCTGTGTCACTCCCAATCTCTCTGTATCTCTCTCCCAATCCCTGTGTCACTCCCGATCCCTGTGTCTCTCCCGATCCCTGTGTCACTCCCGATCCCTGTGTCTCTCGCGATCCCTGTGTCACTCCCAATCCCTGTGTCTCTCCCAATCCCTGTGTCTCTCCCGATCCCTGTGTCTCTCCCGATCCCTGTGTCTCTCCCAATCCCTGTGCCACTCCCAATCCCTGTGTCACTCCCGATCCCTGTGTCACTCCCAATCGCTGTGTCTCTCCCAATCCCTCTGTCAATCCAATCCCTGTGTATCTCACTCCCAATCCCTGTGTCACTCCCGATCCCTGTGTCACTCCCAATCCCTGTGTCTCTCCCGATCCTTGTGTCTCTCCCAATCCCTGTGTCACTCCCGATCCCTGTGTCACTCCCAATCCCTGTGTCTCTCCCGATCCCTGTGTCACTCCCGATCCCTGTGTCACTCCCGATCCCTGTGTCTCTCCCAATCCCTGTGTCTCTCCCAATCCCTGTGCCACTCCCAATCCCCGTGTCTCTCCCAATCCCAGTGTCACTCCCCATCCCTGTGTCACTCCCAATCCCTGTGCCACTCCCAATCCCTGTGTCACTCCCGATCCCTGTGTATCTCACTCCCGATCCCTGTGTCACTCCCAATCCCTGTGTCACTCCCGATCCCTGTGACTCTCCCGATCCTTGTGTCTCTCCCGATCCCTGTGTCTCTCCCAATCCCTGTGTCACTCCCGATCCCTGTGTCACTCCCAATCCCTGTGTCTCTCCCAATCCCTGTGTCACTCCCAATACCTGTGTCACTCCCAATACCTGTGTCACTCCCAATACCTGTGTCTCTCCCAATACCTGTGCCACTCCCGATCCCTGTGTCACTCCCAATCCCTGTGTCTCTCCCAATCCCTGTGTCACTCCCAATCCCTGTGTCACTCCCAATACCTGTGTCTCTCCCAATACCTGTGTCACTCCCGATCCCTGTGTCACTCCCAATCCCTGTGTCTCTCCCGATCCCTGTGTCACTCCCAATCGCTGTGTCTCTCCCAATCCCTCTGTCACTCCAATCCCTGTGTATCTCACTCCCAATCCCTGTGTCTCTCCCAATCCCTGTGTCTCTCCCAATCCCTGTGTCACTCCCGATCCTTGTGTCTCTCCCGATCCCTGTGTCTCTCCCAATCCCTGTGTCACTCACTCCCGATCCCGGTGTCACTCCCAATCCCTGTGTATCTCACTCCCAATCGCTGTGTCTCTCCCAATCCCTGTGTCACTCCCGATCCCTGTGTCTCTCCCGATCCCTGTATCACTCCCAATCCCTGTGTCTCTCCCAATCCCTGTGTCTCTCCCGATCCCTGTGTCACTCCCTATCCCCGTGTCTCTCCCGATCCCTGTGTCACTCCCGATCCCTGTGTCTCTCCCAATCCCTGTGTCTCTCCCGATCCCTGTGTCACTCCCAATCCCTGTGTTTCTCCCAATCCCTGTGTCTCTCCCGATCCCTGTGTCACTCCCAATCCCTGTGTCACTCCCAATCCCTGTGTATCTCACTCCCGATCCCTGTGTCACTCCCGTTACCTGTGTCTCTCACTCCCGATCCCTGTGTCACTCCCAATCCCTGTGTCTCTCCCAATCCCTGTGTCACTCACTCCCGATCCCTGTGTCACTCCCAATCCCTGTGTCACTCCCAATCCCTGTGTATCTCACTCCCGATCCCTGTGTCACTCCCGTTACCTGTGTCTCTCACTCCCGATCCCTGTGTCACTCCCAATCCCTGTGTCTCTCCCAATCCCTGTGTCACTCACTCCCGATCCCTGTGTCACTCCCAATCCCTGTGTATCTCACTCCCGATCCCTGTGTCACTCCCAATCCCTGTGTCTCTCCCAATCCCTGTGTCACTCACTCCCGATCCCTGTGTCACTCCCGATCCCTGTGTCTCTCACTCCCGATCCCTGTGTCACTCCCAATCCCTGTGTCTCTCACTCCCAATCCCTGTGTCTCTCCCAATCCCTGTGTCACTCACTCCCGATCCCTGTGTCACTCCCAATCTCTGTGTATCTCTCTCCCAATCCCTTTGTCTCTCCCGATCCCTGTGTCTCTCCCAATCCCTGTGTCTCTCCCAATCCCTGTGTCACTCCCAATCCCTGTGTCTCTCACTCCCGATCCCTGTGTCTCTCACTCCCGATTCCTGTGTCACTCCCAATCCCTGTGTCTCTCACAATCCCTGTGTCACTCCCAATCCCTGTGGCACTCCCAATCCCTGTGTCTCTCACTCCCGATCCCTGTGTCACTCCCGATCCCTGTGTCTCTCACTCCCGATCCCTGTGTCACTCCCGATCCCTGTGTCACTCCCGATCCCTGTGTCACTCACTCCCGATCCCTGTGTCACTCCCAATCCCTGTGTCACTCCCAATCCCTGTGTATCTCACTCCCAATCCCTGTGTCTCTCCCAATCCCTGTGTATCTCACTCCTGATCCCTGTGTCACTCCCGTTCCCTGTGTCTCTCACTCCCGATCCCTGTGTCTCTCCCAATCCCTGTGTCTCTCCCAATCCCTGTGTCACTCACTCCCGATCCCTGTGTCACTCCCAATCCCTGTGTATCTCACTCCCGATCCCTGTGTCACTCCCAATCCCTGTGTCTCTCCCAATCCCTGTGTCACTCACTCCCGATCCCTGTGTCACTCCCGATCCCTGTGTCTCTCACTTCCAATCCCTGTGTCACTCCCAATCCCTGTGTCTCTCACTCCCAATCCCTGTGTCTCTCCCAATCCCTGTGTCACTCACTCCCGATCCCGGTGTCACTCCCAATCCCTGTGTATCTCACTCCCAATCGCTGTGTCTCTCCCAATCCCTGTGTCACTCCCGATCCCTGTGTCTCTCCCGATCCCTGTATCACTCCCAATCCCTGTGTCTCTCCCAATCCCTGTGTCTCTCCCGATCCCTGTGTCACTCCCTATCCCCGTGTCTCTCCCGATCCCTGTGTCACTCCCGATCCCTGTGTCTCTCCCAATCCCTGTGTCTCTCCCGATCCCTGTGTCACTCCCAATCCCTGTGTTTCTCCCAATCCCTGTGTCTCTCCCGATCCCTGTGTCACTCCCAATCCCTGTGTCACTCCCAATCCCTGTGTATCTCACTCCCGATCCCTGTGTCACTCCCGTTACCTGTGTCTCTCACTCCCGATCCCTGTGTCACTCCCAATCCCTGTGTCTCTCCCAATCCCTGTGTCACTCACTCCCGATCCCTGTGTCACTCCCAATCCCTGTGTCACTCCCAATCCCTGTGTATCTCACTCCCGATCCCTGTGTCACTCCCGTTACCTGTGTCTCTCACTCCCGATCCCTGTGTCACTCCCAATCCCTGTGTCTCTCCCAATCCCTGTGTCACTCACTCCCGATCCCTGTGTCACTCCCAATCCCTGTGTATCTCACTCCCGATCCCTGTGTCACTCCCAATCCCTGTGTATCTCACTCCCGATCCCTGTGTCTCTCACTCCCAATCCCTGTGTCTCTCCCAATCCCTGTGTCACTCACTCCCGATCCCTGTGTCACTCCCGATCCCTGTGTCTCTCACTCCCGATCCCTGTGTCACTCCCAATCCCTGTGTCTCTCACTCCCAATCCCTGTGTCTCTCCCAATCCCTGTGTCACTCACTCCCGATCCCTGTGTCACTCCCAATCTCTGTGTATCTCTCTCCCAATCCCTTTGTCTCTCCCGATCCCTGTGTCTCTCCCAATCCCTGTGTCTCTCCCAATCCCTGTGTCACTCCCGATCCCTGTGTCTCTCCCGATCCCTGTGTCACTCCCGATCCCTGTGTCTCTCCCAATCCCTGTGTCTCTCCCAATCCCTGTGTCACTCCCGATCCCTGTGTCTCTCCCAATCCCTGTGTCACTCCCGATCCCTGTGTCTCTCCCAATCCCTGTGTCTCTCCCAATCCCTGTGTCACTCCCAATCCCTGTGTCTCTCCCAATCCCTGTGTCACTCCCGATCCCTGTGTCACTCCCGATCCCTGTGTCTCTCACTCCCGATCCCTGTGTCACTCCCAATCCCTGTGTCTCTCCCAATCCCTGTGTCACTCACTCCCGATCCCTGTGTCACTCCCGATCCCTGTGTCACTCCCAATCTCTGTGTATCTCTCTCCCAATCCCTGTGTCACTCCAGATCCCTGTGTCACTCCCGATCCCTGTGTCTCTCGCGATCCCTGTGTCACTCCCAATCCCTGTGTCTCTCCCAATCCCTGTGTCTCTCCCGATCCCTGTGTCTCTCCCAATCCCTGTGTCACTCCCAATCCCTGTGCCACTCCCAATCCCTGTGTCACTCCCGATCCCTGTGTCACTCCCGATCCCTGTGTCACTCCCAATCCCTGTGTCTCTCCCGATCCCTGTGTCTCTCCCAATCCCTGTGTCACTCCCGATCCCTGTGTCACTCCCAATCCCTGTGTCTCTCCCAATCCCTGTGCCACTCCCAATCCCCGTGTCTCTCCCAATCCCAGTGTCACTCCCCATCCCTGTGTCACTCCCCATCCCTGTGCCACTCCCAATCCCTGTGTCACTCCCGATCCCTGTGTATCTCACTCCCGATCCCTGTGTCACTCCCAATCCCTGTGTCACTCCCGATCCCTGTGACTCTCCCGATCCTTGTGTCTCTCCCGATCCTTGTGTCTCTCCCGATCCCTGTGTCTCTCCCAATCCCTGTGTCACTCCCGATCCCTGTGTCACTCCCAATCCCTGTGTCTCTCCCAATCCCTGTGTCACTCCCAATACCTGTGTCTCTCCCAATACCTGTGCCTCTCCCGATCCCTGTGTCTCTCCCAATCCCTGTGCCACTCCCAATCCCTGTGTCACTCCCGATCCCTGTGTCACTCCCAATCCCTGTGTCTCTCCCGATCCCTGTGTCACTCCCAATCGCTGTGTCTCTCCCAATCCCTCTGTCACTCCAATCCCTGTGTATCTCACTCCCAATCCCTGTGTCTCTCCCAATCCCTGTGTCTCTCCCAATCCCTGTGTCACTCCCGATCCTTGTGTCTCTCCCGATCCCTGTGTCTCTCCCAATCCCTGTGTCACTCCCGATCCCTGTGTCACTCCCAATCCCTGTGTCTCTCCCAATCCCTGTGTCACTCCCAATACCTGTGTCTCTCCAATCCCTGTGCCTCTCCCGATCCCTGTGTCTCTCCCGATCCCTGTGTCTCTCCCAATCCCTGTGCCACTCCCGACCCCTGTGTCACTCCCGATCCCTGTGTCACTCCCGATCCCTGTGTCACTCCCAATCGCTGTGTCTCTCCCAATCCCCCTGTCACTCCAATCCCTGTGTATCTCACTCCCAATCCCTGTGTCACTCCCGATCCCTGTGTCTCTCCCAATCCCTGTGTCACTCCCGATCCCTGTGTCTCTCCCAATCCCTGTGTCACTCCCGATCCCTGTGTCTCTCCCAATCCCTGTGTCTCTCCCAATCCCTGTGTCACTCCCAATCCCTGTGTCTCTCCCAATCCCTGTGTCACTCCCGATCCCTGTGTCACTCCCGATCCCTGTGTCTCTCACTCCCGATCCCTGTGTCACTCCCAATCCCTGTGTCACTCACTCCCGATCCCTGTGTCACTCCCGATCCCTGTGTCACTCCCAATCTCTGTGTATCTCTCTCCCAATCCCTGTGTCACTCCCGATCCCTGTGTCTCTCCCGATCCCTGTGTCACTCCCGATCCCTGTGTCTCTCGCGATCCCTGTGTCACTCCCAATCCCTGTGTCTCTCCCAATCCCTGTGTCTCTCCCGATCCCTGTGTCTCTCCCGATCCCTGTGTCTCTCCCAATCCCTGTGCCACTCCCAATCCCTGTGTCACTCCCGATCCCTGTGTCACTCCCAATCGCTGTGTCTCTCCCAATCCCTCTGTCAATCCAATCCCTGTGTATCTCACTCCCAATCCCTGTGTCACTCCCGATCCCTGTGTCACTCCCAATCCCTGTGTCTCTCCCGATCCTTGTGTCTCTCCCAATCCCTGTGTCACTCCCGATCCCTGTGTCACTCCCAATCCCTGTGTCTCTCCCGATCCCTGTGTCACTCCCGATCCCTGTGTCACTCCCGATCCCTGTGTCTCTCCCAATCCCTGTGTCTCTCCCAATCCCTGTGCCACTCCCAATCCCCGTGTCTCTCCCAATCCCAGTGTCACTCCCCATCCCTGTGTCACTCCCAATCCCTGTGCCACTCCCAATCCCTGTGTCACTCCCGATCCCTGTGTATCTCACTCCCGATCCCTGTGTCACTCCCAATCCCTGTGTCACTCCCGATCCCTGTGACTCTCCCGATCCTTGTGTCTCTCCCGATCCCTGTGTCTCTCCCAATCCCTGTGTCACTCCCGATCCCTGTGTCACTCCCAATCCCTGTGTCTCTCCCAATCCCTGTGTCACTCCCAATACCTGTGTCACTCCCAATACCTGTGCCTCTCCCGATCCCTGTGTCACTCCCAATCCCTGTGTCTCTCCCAATCCCTGTGTCACTCCCAATACCTGTGTCACTCCCAATACCTGTGTCTCTCCCAATACCTGTGTCACTCCCGATCCCTGTGTCACTCCCAATCCCTGTGTCTCTCCCGATCCCTGTGTCACTCCCAATCGCTGTGTCTCTCCCAATCCCTCTGTCACTCCAATCCCTGTGTATCTCACTCCCAATCCCTGTGTCTCTCCCAATCCCTGTGTCTCTCCCAATCCCTGTGTCACTCCCGATCCTTGTGTCTCTCCCGATCCCTGTGTCTCTCCCAATCCCTGTGTCACTCCCGATCCCTGTGTCACTCCCAATCCCTGTGTCTCTCCCAATCCCTGTGTCACTCCCAATACCTGTGTCTCTCCAATCCCTGTGCCTCTCCCGATCCCTGTGTCTCTCCCGATCCCTGTGTCTCTCCCAATCCCTGTGCCACTCCCGATCCCTGTGTCACTCCCGATCCCTGTGTCACTCCCGATCCCTGTGTCACTCCCAATCGCTGTGTCTCTCCCAATCCCTCTGTCACTCCAATCCCTGTGTATCTCACTCCCAATCCCTGTGTCACTCCCGATCCCTGTGTCTCTCCCAATCCCTGTGTCACTCCCGATCCCTGTGTCTCTCCCGATCCCTGTGTCACTCCCAATCCCTGTGTCTCTCCCGATCCCTGTGTCTCTCCCAATCCCTGTGTCACTCCCGATCCCTGTGTTACTCCCGATCCCTGTGTCACTCCCGATCCCTGTGCATCTCACTCCCGATCCCTGTGTCACTCCCGATCCCTGTGTCACTCCCGATCCCTGTGTATCTCACTCCCAATCCCTGTGTCACTCCCGATCCCTGTGTCTCTCCCAATCCCTGTGTCACTCCCAATCCCTGTGTCACTCCCAATCCCTCTGTCACTCCCGATCCCTGTGTCACTCCCGATCCCTGTGTATCTCACTCCGATCCCTGTGTCACTCCCGATCCCTGTGTCACTCCCGATCCCTGTGTCACTCCCGATCCCTGTCTAGTTCCCGCCCAGCCTGTAATTGCTGATTTCTCTTTGCCCATGCTGTGCCAGACGGACGTTCGATCGGAGTTGACGGGATCGAGGTGCTGGGGACTGGGAACCTGATGATCTCTGATGTCACTGTCCATCATTCGGGCATCTACGTTTGTGCAGCCAACAAACCTGGGACCCGGGTTCGCCGGACAGCCCAGGGCAGGCTGGTGGTGCAAGGTGTGTAAATCACAACTATGGTGCAAGATGTGTAAATCACAGCTGGTATGTAAATCACAGCTGATGATGCAAGGTGTGTAAATCACAGCTGGTGTGTAATTGCCAGCTGTTGTGTAAATTAGCTGGTCGTGCACGGTATGTAAATCAGAGGGTGTGCAAATCACAGCTGGTTGTGCAAGGTGTGTAAATGCTAGCTGTTGTGTAAATCACAGCTGGGCGTGCAATGTCTAAATCACAGCTGGTGTGTAAATCGCAGCTGATGGTGCAAGGTGTGTAAATTACAGCTGGTGTGTCAATCGCAGTTGATGGTGCAAGGTGTGTAAATCACAGCTGGTGTGTAAATCACAGCTGGATGTGCAACGTCTGTAAATCACAGCTGGTGTGTAAATGGCAGCTGATGGTGCAAGGTGTGTAAATCACAGCTGGTGTGCAAATCACAACTGGGTGTGCAAGATGTGTAAATCACAGCTGGGTGTGGATGTACACTTCCTGAAGCAGTTGTGACGCCCAAGAACAACTTGCATTTCTATCTCTGCCTTTCCTGTGATAGGAACTTCCCAAAGTGTGTCAGAGGATCAGGAAGGATTTGGCTCTGACCCACATGAGGGGGGTGTTGGGACAGGTGAGCACGGCAGAGAGAGGGGGCGGGAGGTACCAAGTTTAAAGTCAGTTCCTCTCTGGACCTGGTGAAATTTGGGGAGGGGGAGCAGTCCAGCCATTACTGACCTCTTTAAAAACCAAAGTGTTCTCAAGGGCAGCTGCCCAGGCACCTGGGATAACATCAGCGCACAAAGGGTTCACTAGAGTGTGTCAAAACAGAGTCCCTGAGACAGGTCGCGACCCACTGCCCTCCGCACCCTGGACGTGTTTGGAGAGAAAGAGGAGGCGGACAAAAGGCTGCCAGAGAACGGAGAGTGCGGGCTGGGGGAGGGCGCGGGGCAGAGAGGAGAGATTCCCTATTGTCTGCCCACTCCCTTTGTCGTTGGCACAGTCTGCTGTGAAGGCTGAGAGAATTGGGACAGAGGCCCCAGCGAGCGGAATCGATTGTCAACCTTCGGTTCAATGCAATAAATTAGCGGTGTCCCATCCAGCTCTAAGGGACAGAGAGGCTCCCTCGCGGGGGCGGGGGGGACACGGGGGACGCTCCCTCGCGGGGTGGGGGGGGGGGAGACATGGTCAAAGGCACAGGATGGAACACTTTTTAGTTTGGGAATTGCATCCGAAGCTGACGCCAGTGTCATTAATCCCCCCCCCACATTGCCCCCAACCTGCCAACTCTGACTAATGACCAGCTCCCTGGTCCACCGCAGTGGAGGTGCCGACCTCGGACTAACCACGGCAAGGCAACGTTCCAGCAACTTCACTTTGACCCTCGCTAACCCTATCGGTTAACACTCTGAACACGTCGTTTAACCCTGCTCCCCAATGGCCCAGTGCCTCGCCACGTTAGTGCTGAGCAGCAAGGGTCAGGGGTAAGGCATGAGGGTCAGAGGTCACTTATTAAGGGTACGGTCACGGGTGTGGGGGTCAGGGTTCGTGCATGGGGGTCACAAGTCTGGTGTGGGGGGGGGGGGGCAGGGTTCAGGTACTGGGGGGGGTCAGGGCTCTGGGTGGGGGGTCAGTACTCTGGGTGTGGGGGGGTGGGGTCAGGACTCTGGGTGTGGGGGGTGTCAGGGCTCTGGGTGTGAGGGGGTGGGGTCAGGACTCTGGGTGTGGGGGGGGTCAGGGCTCTGGGTGGGGGGGGTCAGGACTCTGGGTGTGGGGGGGTCTGGGCTCTGGGTGTGGGGGGGGGGGTCAGGGCTCTGGGTGTGGGGGGGGGTCAGGGCTCTGGGTGTGGGGGGGGTCAGGGCTCTGGGTGTGGGGGGGGTCAGGGCTCTGGGTGTGTGGGGGGGGTCAGGGCTCTGGGTGGGGGTGGGGGGTCAGGGCTCTGGGTGTGGGGGGGGTCAGGGCTCTGGGTGTGGGGGGGGTCAGGGCTCTGGGTCTGGGGGGTGTCAGGGCTCTGGGTGTGGGGGGGGGGTCAGGGCTCTGGGTGAGGGGGGGGGTCAGGGCTCTGGGTGGGGGGGGGTCTGGGCTCTGGGTGTGGGGGGGGTCTGGGCTCTGGGTGTGAGGGGGGGGGTCAGGGCTCTGGGTGTGAGGGGGGGGGTCAGGACTCTGGGTGTGGGGGGTGTCAGGGCTCTGGGTGTGGGGGGGGTCTGGGCTCTGGGTGTGGGGGGGGTCTGGGCTCTGGGTGTGGGGGGGGTCAGGGCTCTGGGTGTGGGGGGGGTCTGGGCTCTGGGTGTGGGGGGGGGGTCTGGGCTCTGGGTGTGGGGGGGGGTCTGGGCTCTGGGTGTGGGGGGGGTCTGGGCTCTGGGTGTGGGGGGGGTCAGGGCTCTGGGTGTGGGGGGGGTCTGGGCTCTGGTAGTGAGGGGGGGTCAGGACTCTGGGTGTGGGGGGTGTCAGGGCTCTGGGTGTGGGGGGGGTCTGGGCTCTGGGTGTGGGGGGGGTCTGGGCTCTGGGTGTGAGGGGGGGGTCAGGGCTCTGGGTGTGGGGGGGGGTCTGGGCTCTGGGTGTGGGGGGGGGTCTGGGCTCTGGGTGTGGGGGGGGGGGTCTGGGCTCTGGGTGTGGGGGGGGGGGTCTGGGCTCTGGGTGTGGGGGGGGTCTGGGCTCTGGGTGTGGGGGGGGTCAGGGCTCTGGGTGTGGGGGGGGTCTGGGCTCTGGGTGTGAGGGGGGGTCAGGGCTCTGGGTGTGGGAGGGGTGTCTGGGCTCTGGGTGTGGGGGGGGGTCTGGGCTCTGGGTGTGGGGGGGGGTCTGGGCTCTGGGTGTGGGGGGGGGGTCTGGGCTCTGGGTGTGGGGGGGGGTCAGGGCTCTGGGTGTGGGGGGGGGTCAGGGCTCGGGGTGTGGGGGCGGGTCAGGGCTCTGGGTGTGGGAGGTGTCAGGGCTCGGTGGGGGGGGGTCTGGGCTCTGGGTGGGGGGGGGTCAGGGCTCTGGGTGTGGGGGGTGTCTGGGCTCTGGGTGTGGGGGGTGTCTGGGCTCTGGGTGTGGGGGGGGGGTCTGGGCTCTGGGTGTGGGGGGGTCTGGGCTCTGGGTGTGGGGGGTGTCTGGGCTCTGGGTGTGTGGGGGGGTCTGGGCTCTGGGTGTGGCGGGGTCTGGGCTCTGGGTGTGGGGGGGTCTGGGCTCTGGGTGTGGGGGGGGTGTCAGGGCTCTGGGTGGGGGGGGGTCAGGGCTCTGGGTGTTGGGGGGGGTCTGGGCTCTGGGTGTTGGGGGGGGGTCTGGGCTCTGGGTGTGGGGGGGTCAGGGCTCTGGGTGTGGGGGGGTCAGGGCTCTGGGTGTGGGGCGGTCAGGGCTCTGGGTGTGAGGGGGGGTCAGGACTCTGGGTGTGTGGGGGGGTCTGGGCTCTGTGTGTGGGGGGGTCAGGGCTCTGGGTGTGAGGGGGGGTCTGGGCTCTGTGTGTGGGGGGGTCAGGGCTCTGGGTGTGGGGGGGGTCAGGGCTCTGTGTGTGGGGGGGTCAGGGCTCTGGGTGGGGGGGGTCAGGGCTCTGGGTGGGGGGGGTCTGGGCTCTGGGTGTGAGGGGGGGGTCAGGACTCTGGGTGTGGGGGGTGTCAGGGCTCTGGGTGTGGGGGGGTCAGGGCTCTGGGTGTGGGGGGGGTCTGGGCTCTGTGTGTGGGGGGTGTCAGGGCTCTGGGTGGGGGTGGGGGGTCAGGTAGAATGGATAATCTGAATGAGTTCATTCTCCTCTTCGCTGTCCCCCCCCCCCCCGTCCTGTGAGCCCCCCGTTCCCGTGCGACTGACTCTCTGCTTCCGTCCACAGCTCCACCCGAGTTTGTCCAGTGGCCACAGTCGGTCAGTAAAGCTGCCGGGGGGACGGCCGTCTTCACCTGTGTGGCTCAGGGCGTCCCAGACCCACACCTCACCTGGCTGAAAAACGGCCAAGTGCTGACAGCACCGAGCGAGAAGATCAAACTGACCCACAGCAACAGGTAAACAACCGTCTGTGTGAGGGGGTGTGTGAGGGCGTGTGTGAGGGCGTGTGTGAGGGCGTGTGTGTGTGAGTGGCCGTGTGTCTGTGTGAGGGCGTGTGTGTGTGAGGGTGTGTGTGGGTGAGGGTGTGCGTGAGGGGGTGCGTGAGGGTGTGTGTGAGGGGGTGCGTGAGGGTGTGTGTTAAGGTGTCTGTGAGGGTGTGTGTGTGAGAGGCCGTGTGTCTGTGTGAGGGTGTTTGTGAGGATATGTGTGAGGATGTGTGTCTGCGTGAGGGTGTTTGTGTAAGGGTGTGTGTGAGGGTGTGTGTTAAGGTGTGTGTGAGGGTGTGTGTGTGAGTGGCCGTGTGTCTGTGTGAGGGTGTGTGTGTGAGGGTGAGTGTGAGGGTGTGTGTGAGGGACCGTGTGTGTGTGTGTGAGGGTGGGTGTGTGAGGGTGTGTGTGTGGGTGAGGGTGTGTGTGGGTGAGGGTGTGTGTGTGGGTGAGGGTGCATGTGGGTGAGGGTGTGTGTGAGGGTGTGTGTGACGGTGTGGGTGAGGGTGTGTGTGGGTGAGGGTGTGTGTGTGGGTGAGGGTGTGTGTGTGTGAGGGTGTGTGTGAGGGTGTGTGTGAGGGGGTGTGTGAGGGGGTGTGTGGGTGAGGGTGTGTGAGGGTGTGTGTGAGGGTGTATGTGAGGGTCTGTGTGAGGGTGTGTGTGAGGGTCTGTGTGAGGGTGTGTGTGGGTGAGGGTGTGTGTGGGGGTGTGTGTGAGGGTGTGTGTGTGTGAGGGTCTGTGTGAGGGTCTGTGTGAGGGTCTGTGTGAGGGTGGGTGAGGGTGTGTGTGAGGGTGTGTTGAGGGTGTGTGTGGGTGAGGGTGTGTGTGAGGGTGTGTGTGTGTGTGTGTGAGGGTGTGTGTGAGGGTGTGTGTGTGTGAGGGTGTGTGTGGGTGAGGGTGTGTGTGAGGGTGTGTGTGAGGGTGTGTGTGGGTGAGGGTGTGTGTGGGTGAGGGTGTGTGTGAGGGTGTGTGTGAGGGTGTGTGTGATGGGGGTTGAAGGGTTCTGGAGAGCGGGCAGGACGGTGGAGTTGAGGCCGTGCACCAGCTGCGATAGTATAGAATGGCGAGCAAGCTGGAGGGGCTGAATGGCCCGTCCCGGTTCTAATGAAAGGGTTTCCTGTGGTGTCTCGGACCCCGGGCTGGATAGTGCTGGGGTTTACTGACGCTGTGTCTGCCTTGCAGCACGCTGATTATAAACCGCATCACCTCATCGGATGCAGTGCCGGAACCAACCAGGCCAGTGCACGGCTCGCTGTGGCTGTGTCCCAGGACCTTCCCGAACCCCCTGACAGTGTCAGAGCCGAGGCTCTGTCCCGGCACACCATCCGCCTATCCTGGAACGAACCAGCTCTCACCGTCACCGAGGAGATAATCGGCTACGTCCTGCACATCCGAACACTCACAGGTAGATTGTTGCATTCCCCGTCCCCCAATCCCCACAGCCCGTCCCCAATCCCCACAGCCCGTCCCCAATCCCCACAGCCCGTCCCCAATCCCCACAGCCCGTCCCCAATCCCCACAGCCCGTCCCCAATCCCCACAGCCCGTCCCCAACCCCCACAGCCCGTCCCCAATCCCCACAGCCCGTCCCCAATCCCCACAGCCCGTCCCCAATCCCCACAGCCCGTCCCCAACCCCCACAGCCCGTCCCCAACCCCCACAGCCCGTCCCCCAATCCCCACAGCCCGTCCCCACAGCCCGTCCCCAATCCCCACAGCCCGTCCCCCAATCCCCACAGCCCGTCCCCAATCCCCACAGCCCGTCCCCAATCCCCACAGCCCGTCCCCAATCCCCACAGCCCGTCCCCAATCCCCACAGCCCGTCCCCCAATCCCCACAGCCCGTCCCCAATCCCCACAGCCCGTCCCCAATCCCCACAGCCCGTCCCCAATCCCCACAGCCCGTCCCCAATCCCCACAGCCCCAACCCCCACAGCCCGTCCCCCAATCCCCACAGCCCGCCCCAAACCCCCACAGCCCGTCCCCAATCCCCACAGCCCGTCCCCCAATCCCCACAGCCCGTCCCCAATCCCCACAGCCCGTCCCCCAATCCCCACAGCCCGTCCCCAATCCCCACAGCCCCAACCCCCACAGCCCGTCCCCAATCCCCACAGCCCGTCCCCAATCCCCACAGCCCGTCCCCAATCCCCACAGCCCGTCCCCAATCCCCACAGCCCGTCCCCAATCCCCACAGCCCGTCCCCAATCCCCACAGCCCGTCCCCAATCCCCACAGCCCGTCCCCAATCCCCACTGCCCGTCCCCAATCCCCACAGCCCCAACCCCCACAGCCCGTCCCCAATCCCCACAGCCCGTCCCCAATCCCCACAGCCCGTCCCCAATCCCCACAGCCCGTCCCCAATCCCCACAGCCCGTCCCCAATCCCCACAGCCCGTCCCCAATCCCCACAGCCCGTCCCCAATCCCCACAGCCCCAACCCCCACAGCCCGTCCCCCAATCCCCACAGCCCGTCCCCCAATCCCCACAGCCCGTCCCCAATCCCCGCAGCCCGTCCCCAATCCCCACAGCCCGTCCCCAATCCCCACAGCCCGTCCCCAATCCCCACAGCCCCAACCCCCACAGCCCGTCCCCCAATCCCCACAGCCCGCCCCAAACCCCCACAGCCCGTCCCCAATCCCCACAGCCCGTCCCCCAATCCCCACAGCCCGTCCCCAATCCCCACAGCCCGTCCCCCAATCCCCACAGCCCGTCCCCAAACCCACAACCCGTCCCCAATCCCCACAACCCGTCCCCAATCCCCACAGCCCGTCCCCAATCCCCACAGCCCGTCCCCAATCCCCACAGCCCGTCCCCAATCCCCACAGCCCGTCCCCAATCCCCACAGCCCGTCCCCAACCCCCACAGCCCGTCCCCAATCCCCACAGCCCGTCCCCAACCCCCACAGCCCGTCCCCAATCCCCACAGCCCGTCCCCAACCCCCAGCCCCAACCCCCGCAGCCCGCCCCAAACCCCCACAGCCTGTCCCCAACCCCCACAGCCCGTCCCCAATCCCCACAGCCCGTCCCCAATCCCCACAGCCCGTCCCCAATCCCCACAGCCCGTCCCCAATCCCCACAGCCCGTCCCCAATCCCCACAGCCCGTCCCCAATCCCCACAGCCCGTCCCCAATCCCCACAGCCCGTCCCCAATCCCCACAGCCCGTCCCCCAATCCCCACAGCCCCAACCCCCGCAGCCCGTCCCCAACCCCCACAGCCCGTCCCCAATCCCCACAGCCCGTCCCCAATCCCCACAGCCCGTCCCCAATCCCCACAGCCCGTCCCCAATCCCCACAGCCCGTCCCCAATCCCCACAGCCCGTCCCCAATCCCCACAGCCCGTCCCCAATCCCCACAGCCCGTCCCCAATCCCCACAGCCCGTCCCCAATCCCCACAGCCCGTCCCCCAATCCCCACAGCCCGTCCCCCAATCCCCACAGCCCGTCCCCAATCCCCACAGCCCGTCCCCAATCCCCACAGCCCGTCCCCAACCCCCAGCCCCAACCCCCGCAGCCCGCCCCAAACCCCCACAGCCTGTCCCCAACCCCCACAGCCCGTCCCCAATCCCCACAGCCCGTCCCCAATCCCCACAGCCCGTCCCCAATCCCCACAGCCCGTCCCCAATCCCCACAGCCCGTCCCCAATCCCCACAGCCCGTCCCCAATCCCCACAGACCGTCCCCAATCCCCACAGCCCGTCCCCAATCCCCACAGCCCGTCCCCAATCCCCACAGCCCGTCCCCAATCCCCACAGCCCGTCCCCAATCCCCACAGCCCGTCCCCAATCCCCACAGCCCGTCCCCAATCCCCACAGCCCGTCCCCAATCCCCACAGCCCGTCCCCAATCCCCACAGCCCGTCCCCAATCCCCACAGCCCGTCCCCAATCCCCACAGCCCGTCCCCAATCCCCACAGCCCGTCCCCAATCCCCACAGCCCGTCCCCCAATCCCCACAGCCCGTCCCCCAAACCCCACAGCCCGTCCCCAATCCCCACAGCCCGTCCCCAATCCCCACAGCCCGCCCCAATCCCCACAGCCCGCCCCAATCCCCACAGCCCGTCCCCAATCCCCACAGCCCGTCCCCAATCCCCAGCCCCAACCCCCGCAGCCCGCCCCAAACCCCCACAGCCCGTCCCCCAATCCCCACAGCCCGTCCCCAATCCCCACAGCCGGTACCCAATCCCCAGCCCCAACCCCCGCAGCCCGTCCCCAATCCCCACAGCCCCAACCCCCGCAGCCCGTCCCCAATCCCCACAGCCCGTCCCCAATCCCCACAGCCCGTCCCCAATCCCCACAGCCCGTCCCCAATCCCCACAGCCCGTCCCCAATCCCCACAGCCCGTCCCCAATCCCCACAGCCCGTCCCCAATCCCCACAGCCCGTCCCCCAATCCCCACAGCCCGTCCCCAATCCCCACAGCCCGTCCCCAATCCCCACAGCCCGTCCCCCAATCCCCACAGCCCGTCCCCAATCCCCACAGCCGGTACCCAATCCCCAGCCCCAACCCCCGCAGCCCGTCCCCAATCCCCACAGCCCCAACCCCCGCAGCCCGTCCCCAATCCCCACAGCCCGTCCCCAATCCCCACAGCCCGTCCCCAACCCCCACAGCCCGTCCCCAACCCCCACAGCCAGTCCCCAATCCCCACAGCCAGTCCCCAATCCCCACAGCCCGCCCCAATCCCCACAGCCCGTCCCCAACCCCCACAGCCGTCCCCAATCCCCACAGCCCACCCCAATCCCCACAGCCCGTCCCCAACCCCCACAGCCCGTCCCCAATCCCCACAGCCCGTCCCCAACCCCCACAGCCAGTCCCCAATCCCCACAGCCCGTCCCCAATCCCCACAGCCCGTCCCCAACCCCCACAGCCAGTCCCCAATCCCCACAGCCCGCCCCAATCCCCACAGCCCGTCCCCAATCCCACACAGCCCGTCCCCAACCCCCCACATCCCGTCCCCAATCCCCATAGCCCGTCCCCAATCCCCACAGCCCGTCCCCAATCCCCACAGCCCGTCCCCCAATCCCCACAGCCCCAATCCCCACAGCTCCAATCCCCGCAGCCCGTCCCCAAACCCCACAGCCCGTCCCCAATCCCCGCAGCCCATCTCCAACCCCCACAGCCCGTCCCCAACCCCCACAGCCCGTCCCCAATTCCCACAGCCCGCCCCCAACCCCCACAGCCCGTCCCCAATTCCCACAGCCCGTCTCCAACCCCCACAGCCCGTCCCCAATTCCCACAGCCCGTCCCCAATCTCTGCAGCCCATCCCCAACCCCCACACCCCCAATCCCCGCAGCCCGTCCCCAATCTCTGCAGCCCATCCCCAACCCCCACAGCCCCAATCCCTGCAGCCCGTCCCCAATCCCTGCAGCCCGTCCCCAATCCCCGCAGCCCATCCCCAATCCCCACAGCCTGTCCCCCAATCCCCACAGCCCCAACCCCCGCAGCCCGTCCCCAATCCCCACAGCCTGTCCCCAACCCCCGCAGCCCGTCCCCAATCCCCACAGCCCGTCCCCAACCCCCGCAGCCCGTCCCCAACCCCCACAGCCCGTCCCCAATCCCCACAGCCCGTCCCCAATCCCCACAGCCCGTCCCCAATCCCCACAGCCCGTCCCCAATCCCCACAGCCCGTCCCCAATCCCCACAGCCCGTCCCCAATCCCCACAGCCCCAATCCCCGCAGCCCGTCCCCAATCCCCACAGCCCGTCCCCAATCCCACACAGCCCGTCCCCAACCCCCCACATCCCGTCCCCAATCCCCATAGCCCGTCCCCAATCCCCACAGCCCGTCCCCAATCCCCACAGCCCCAATCCCCGCAGCCCGTCCCCAATCCCCACAGCCCGTCCCCAATCCCCACAGCCCCAATCCCCGCAGCCCGACCCCAATCCCCACAGCCCGACCCCAATCCCCACAGCCCGTCCTCCAATCCCCACAGCCCGTCCCCAATCCCGACAGCCCCAATCCCCGCAGCCCGTCCCCAACCCCCACAGCCTGTCCCCAATCCCCACAGCCCGTCCCCCAATCCCCACAGCCCGTCCCCCAATCCCCACAGCCCGTCCCCCAATCCCCACAGCCCGTCCCCCAATCCCCACAGCCCGTCCCCCAATCCCCACAGCCCGTCCCCCAATCCCCACAGCCCGTCCCCCAATCCCCACAGCCCGTCCCCCAATCCCCACAGCCTTTCTCTCTCTCCCGCCCCCATGTTCCTCTCTCTCTTGTCCCCATGTTCCTCTCTCTCTCTCTCTCTCTCTCTCTCCGACCCCATTTTCCTCTCTCTCTCGGGCCCCCATGTTCCACTCTCTCTGGTCCCCATTTTCCTCTCTCTCTCTCTCTCTCCCCGGCCTCCATTTTCCCTACTGTCCATTTCCTGACCTTTTCCATGTGCTCCCCTTCCAGATCCGGAAGGCAAGGAGTTTCAGGAGGCAGTCAGTAAGACTGCGTTTCAACACGTCTTCACCAACCTGGACGCTGCCACCACCTACTCCATGTACATCAAAGCCTATTCGCCTGTGGGAGCCAGCAGGGCCTCCGTGTTAGTCACAGCTACCACAGCCGGAGACGGTAAGAGAGACTCGAATGGACACCTCTTAGGGCAGTGTTCTTCAAACCTTTTTTCCGGGGACCCATATTTACCAACCAACCGGCCGACCTTCGCGACCCACGCCGGCCGACCTTCGCGACTCACGCCGGCCGACCTTCGCGACCCACGCTGGCCGACCTTCGCGACTCACACGGGCCGACCTTTGCGACCCACGCCGGCCGACCTTCGCGACCCACGCTGGCCGACCTTCGCGACCCACACGGGCCGACCTTCGCGACCCACGCTGGCCGACCTTCGCGACCCACGCCGGCCGACCTTCGCGACCCACCATTTTCTCTTACCTTGTTTGCTGCTGATAAGAATGGAGGAAATGGTTTTGGGTCCTTTGGCCCTCGTACTCGCTCCTCCAATGGAACCTGTTGGATGAAGGTGAAGCCTTCCGGTGTGGGAAAGTATGGAGTCTCCGTCTGTCCAAAGTTCCCCATTTGTTCCCTGTAAAACTTGGGTATCAAATAAACCCCCCCCCGAACTTGTAAAACGAAAAGCTGCGACCGTTTAACAAATAAAAGCGGTCGCACTGCGCTTGCGCACGAATGATCTGGCGCGCACGCGCTGTGGGGACACAATTCTTTTACATGTTCGCGGCCATTTTGAAGGCCGCTTGCAGCTGTCGTTATTAACACGATTTGCGCGATTGGGAGCGCCGCGACGGACGGCTCCGCAACCCTCCCGGCACCGCCTGCGACCCACCCGCGGGTCGCGCCCCCGAGTTTGACAATGCCTGGCTTAGGGGATGTGGGCGTCACACCCCCCTTCAGACCCCCCTTCAGACCCCCCTTTAGACCCCCCTTCGGACCCCCCTACAGACCCCCCCTCACACCCCCCTTCAGACCCTCCTTCAGACCCCCCTTCAGACCCCCCTCACCCCCCCCTTCAGACCCCCCTCACACCCCCCTCACACCCTCCTTCAGACCCCCCTCACACCCTCCTTCAGACCCCCCTCACCCCCCCCCTTCAGACCCCCCTCACACCCCCCTTCAGACCCTCCTTCAGACCCCCCTCACCCCCCCCTTCAGACCCCCCTCACACCCCCCTTCAGACCCTCCTTCAGACCCCCCTCACACCCCCCTCACACCCTCCTTCAGACCCCCCTCACCCCCCCCTTCAGACCCCCCTCACCCCCCCCCTTCAGACCCCCCTTCAGACCCCCTTCACACCCTCCTTCAGACCCCCCCTCACACCCCCCTTCAGGCCCCCCCTCAGACCCCCCTTCAGGCCCCCCCTTCAGACCCCCTCACACCCTCCTTCAATCCAACTCCCTCAGCCGGGAGGGGGGGGTCTGATGTGAAAAGGGTTAAATGCCGATAGTTAATCTTTATTTGACGTGTGCTCGCTGGGAAACAGAGCAGCCAACTCGAGCACAGCAGGATCCCACTAACAGCCACGCAGTAACCGGCAGAGAATTGTTGTTAAAATCCGGTATTGACTGAGGGAGAAATACTGACCTGAACCACATGGAAGGTGCTCCTTACTCCTGAAGTAGCACCGACTTACAGTGAATAACCGCTCCAGTCGCCACTCTCCCTCCCATCTCCTGATGTGGCTCTGTCTCCCAAGTCTGCGTGGTCCCTTGGATTGGCTGTGCCAAATTGCCCATTAAGGGTCCAAAGATGTTGGCCGGCACGGCAGCGCAGGGGTTAGCACTGCTGCCTCACGGCGCCGAGGTCCCGGGTTCGATCCCGGCCGCGGGTCACTGTCCGTGTGGAGTTTGCACATTCTCCCCGTGTCTGCGTGGGTTTCGCCCCCACAACCCAAAGATGTGCTGGGCAGGTGGATTGGCCATGGTCAATATTCAGGGTTACGGGGATAAAGCGGGGAAGTGGGCCTTGTTATGGTCAGGGGTTGGAGAACCCCAAAGTATATCATGAAGATCACCTGACCCACAACCTTTACTGGATTGTGGTATGGGGAGCACACGGCCCACTCTACAGGTGTAGTACAGCAGAAATGGAAAAGTATTTTTTAAAGCAAAACAATGTTTATTCTATGAGCTCAGTTAAACTTTTTAAAACATACAGTGAACATCTTAGCAACCATCACTTCAAATACACCCCCAAAGAATACAACACTAAGTAATCCTTTAAACTTTCCTGTTAACATCCACAAGACAAAAACTCTTTTAACAGAAGCACATCAGGTTTAAATTCTCTACTGAGAGCAGTTATCACTCTGCATTCACCAAATGATCTAGAGATAGTCTTTACATGGCAGAGAGAGCAGCAGTACACCTGCTCTGTCTGGCTTCAGCTCCAACACTGAAAGGAAACCCAAAAACACACACACCCAAGCTTTTCCTCAGAGCAAAACTAAAAGGCAGAGCCAGAGCTCAGCTCCACCCACTCTCTGACATCACGGCAGCCACTTGAGCGGACAAACATTTCTTAAAGGGACATTCCCATGACAGCCTAGGTAGGGTGCTCCCTCAGAGGGTCAGTACAGGGCCGAATGGCCACCTTCTGCACTGTTGGCGTTCAGCTAATTCCGTGAGCTGGATTAAATGTTCAACAGTCTGGAGTGGGCGCTGTGACATTCTAACTTCTAGTTCAGTGAGTCATCTATTGGGCTGCTGAATGGCTCCCCCAAGTTAGCTGGTCTCAGGCAACGGCTTTGGGAACCTTACCCTCCCGAGCGCGGTACACTGAGGATTCCGGCTGGAAAACCTGCGCCTATCTGAGGAGGCTTTCCACAGTCGAGAATTCAGTAGGCCCAGGGGACTGTGTGTCCACTAAATTTGTTGTTAAACTGGTCTCACGTTTTAATGCAACTTGTGAACCACTTTGATTGTTGACACTTGCGGATATTGTCACTCCCACAGTTCCAGACAGAGTGATATTCTTCACGCAGGTGTTGAATTCTTCAGCGGTGCAGGTGTTCTGGGAGCGTCAGCCCAGGAAGGACCTGATTGAGGGATACAAGCTGTACTACAGGAAAGTGCAGAGCTCCCAGCTACTGGGGCCCACTCTGCTGTCCAGTACCGCCACCAGCTTCACGGTTAACCATCTGGGTGAGTACACAGGGGCGGGTAGGATCTGCAGAACCTGCTGCAAATCCGGGGGCGGTGGGGGCTTAAAAACCACCGGCGAGACGATCGCAAAGCACTTAGAAAGTATCGTCAATGGTGTAATATTGGAACCACAGCAAGACCGCACAAGCTGTGGGGATGTGGGGATGTCCCTGTCCCTGTCCCGAATTTCCCCTGAACTTAAGTGTCTCGCTCGGTCATTTCACAGGGGGCATTTTAAGGATTAACCACGTTGCTGTGGGTCTGGAGTCCCGTGTGGGCCAGACCGGGTAAGGACGGTAGATTTCCTTCCCTAAAGGACATGAGGGAAGTAGATGGCTTTTTCTTTTTTTAAATAAATTTAGAGTACCCAATTCATTGTTTCCAATGAAGGGGCAATTTTAGCGCGGCCAATCCACCTGCCCTGCACATCTTTGGGTTGTGGGGGGGTGAGACTCACGCAGACACGGGGAGAATGTGCAAACTGCACACGGACAGTGACCCGGGATCGAACCCGGGACCTCGGCGCCGTGAGGCAGCGGTGCTAACCCACTGCGCCACCCCGTGCTGCCCTGACGGGTTTTTATAACACTTGATGGTTTCGGGGTCACCGTTAAGACTTTTAATTCCCAGATGCTTGAGGGAATTCCGATTGCACCGAGCTGCTGTGGTGGAATTTGAATTTGGGTTCTTATTTCTCAACTAACAACAGCCACTGCGCCTGCCCAGCATTCCCAACTCACTGGGCTTGGATCTAGAACAAAGAACAAAGAAATGTACAGCACAGGAACAGGCCCTTCGGCCCTCCAAGCCCGTGCCGACCATACTGCCCGACTAAACTACAATCTTCTACACTTCCTGGGTCCGTATCCTTCTATTCCCATCCTATTCATGTATTTGTCAAGATGCCCCTTAAATGTCCCTATCGTCCCTGCTTCCACTACCTCCTCCGGTAGTGAGTTCCAGGCACCCACTACCCTCTGCGTAAAAAACTTGCCTCGTACATCTCCAAACCTTGCCCTTGCTTGTTTAGTGTCACGTGTACCGAGGTACAGTGAAAAGTATTTTTCTGCGAGCAGATCATTAAGTACATGGGAAGAAAATACATAATAGGAAAGCACAAGGTCCACCAATGGAAATATATAGATGCCGGCATCGGATGAAGCATACAGGAGGGTCGTGTTAATGAGGTCAGTCCATAAGAGGGTCTTCCACAGTGCAGCACTCCCTCAGTACTGACCCTCTGACAGTGCGACGCTCCCTCAGTACTGACCCTCTGACAGTGCGGCGCTCCCTCAGTACTGACCCTCTGACAGTGCGACGCTCCCTCAGTACTGACCCTCTGACAGTGCGGCGCTCCCTCAGTACTGACCCTCCCACAGTGCGGCACTCCCTCAGTACTGACCCTCCGACAGTGCGGCGCTCCCTCAGTACTGACCCTCTGACAGTGCGGAGCTCCCTCAGTACTGACCCTCTGACAGTGCGGCACTCCCTCAGTACTGACCCTCTGACAGTGCGGCACTCCCTCAGTACTGACCCTCTGACAGTGCAGCACTCCCTCGGTACTGACCCACTGACAGTGCAGCACTCCCTCAGTACTGAGCCTCTAACAGGGCGGCACTCCCTCAGTACTGACCCTCTGACAGTGCGGCTCTCCCTCAGTACTGACCCTCTGAAAGTGCAGCACTCCCTCAGTACTGACCCTCTGACAGTGCAGCACCCTCTCAGTACTGACCCTCTGACAGTGCGGCACTCCCTCGGTACTGACCCTCTGAAAGTGCAGCACTCCCTCAATATTGACCTTCTGACAGTGCGGCACTCCCTCAGCACTGACCCTCCGACAGTGCGGCACTCCCTCAGCACTGACCCTCCCACAGTGCGGCGCTCCCTCAGTACTGACCCTCTGACAGTGCGGCGCTCCCTCAGTACTGACCCTCTGACAGTGCGGCGCTCCCTCAGTACTGACCCTCTGACAGTGCGGCGCTCCCTCAGTACTGACCCTCTGACAGTGCGGCACTCCCTCAGTACTGACCCTCTGACAGTGCGGCACTCCCTCAGTACTGACCCTCTGACAGTGCAGCACTCCCTCGGTACTGACCCACTGACAGTGCAGCACTCCCTCAGTACTGAGCCTCTAACAGGGCGGCACTCCCTCAGTACTGACCCTCTGACAGTGCGGCTCTCCCTCAGTACTGACCCTCTGAAAGTGCAGCACTCCCTCAGTACTGACCCTCTGACAGTGCAGCACCCTCTCAGTACTGACCCTCTGACAGTGCGGCACTCCCTCGGTACTGACCCTCTGAAAGTGCAGCACTCCCTCAATATTGACCTTCTGACAGTGCGGCACTCCCTCAGCACTGACCCTCCGACAGTGCGGCACTCCCTCAGCACTGACCCTCCCACAGTGCGGCGCTCCCTCAGTACTGACCCTCTGACAGTGCGGCGCTCCCTCAGTACTGACCCTCTGACAGTGCGGCGCTCCCTCAGTACTGACCCTCTGACAGTGCAGCACTCCCTCAATATTGACCCTCTGACAGTGCGGCACTCCCTCAGTACTGACCCTCTGACAGTGCGGCACTCCCTCAGTACTGACCCTCTGACAGTGCGGCACTCCCTCAGTACTGACCCTCTGACAGTGCAGCACTCCCTCAGTACTGACCCTCTGACAGTGCAGTGCTCCCTCAGTACTGACCCTCTGACAGTGCAGCACTCCCTCAATATTGACCCTCTGACAGTGCGGCACTCCCTCAGTACTGACCCTCTGACAGTGCAGCACTCCCTCAGTACAGACCCTCTGACAGTGCGGCACACTCTCAGTACTGACCCTCCCACAGTGCGACGCTCCCTCAGTACTGACCCTCTGACAGTGCGGCACTCCCTCAGTACTGACCCTCTGACAGTGCAGCACTCCCTCAATACTGACCCTCTGACAGTGTGGCGCTCCCTCAGTACTGACCCTCTGACAGTGCGGCACTCCCTCAGTACTGACCCTCTGACAGTGCGGCACTCCCTCAGTACTGACCCTCTGACAGTGCGGCACTCCCTCAATACTGACCCTCTGACAGTGTGGCACTCCCTCAGTACTGACCCTCTGACAGTGCGGCACACTCTCAGTACTGACCCTCCCACAGTGCGACGCTCCCTCAGTACTGACCCTCTGACAGGGCGGCACTCCCTCAGTACTGACCCTCTGACAGTGCAGCACTCCCTCAATACTGACCCTCTGACAGTGTGGCACTCCCTCAGTACTGACCCTCTGACAGTGCGGCACTCCCTCAGTACTGACCCTCTGACAGTGCGGCACTCCCTCAGTACTGACCCTCTGACAGTGCGGCACTCCCTCAATACTGACCCTCTGACAGTGCAGCACTCCCTCAGTACTGACCCTCTGACAGTGCGGCACACTCTCAGTACTGACCCTCCCACAGTGCGACGCTCCCTCAGTACTGACCCTCTGACAGTGCGGCACTCCCTCAGTACTGACCCTCTGACAGTGCAGCACTCCCTCAATACTGACCCTCTGACAGTGTGGCACTCCCTCAGTACTGACCCTCTGACAGTGCGGCACTCCCTCAGTACTGACCCTCTGACAGTGCGGCGCTCCCTCAGTACTGACTCTCTGACAGTGCGGCACTCCCTCAGTACTGACCCTCTGACAGTGCGGCACTCCCTCAGTACTGACCCTCTGACAGTGCGGCACTCCCTCAGTACTGACCCTCTGACAGTGCGGCACTCCCTCAGTACTGACCCTCTGACAGTGCGGCGCTCCCTCAGTACTGACTCTCTGACAGTGCGGCACTCCCTCAGTACTGACCCTCTGACAGTGCGGCACTCCCTCAGTACTGACTCTCTGACAGTGCGGCACTCCCTCAGTACTGACCCTCTGACAGTGCGGCACTCCCTCAGTACTGACCCTCTGACAGTGCGGCGCTCCCTCAGTACTGACACTCTGACAGTGCGGCGCTCCCTCAGTACTGACCCTCTGACAGTGCGACGCTCCCTCAGTACTGACCCTCCGACAGTGCGGCACTCCCTCAGTACTGACCCTCTGACAGTGCGGAGCTCCCTCAGTACTGACCCTCTGACAGTGCGGCACTCCCTCAGTACTGACCCTCTGACAGTGCGGCACTCCCTCAGTACTGACCCTCTGACAGTGCGGCACTCCCTCAGTACTGACCCTCTGACAGTGCAGCACTCCCTCGGTACTGACCCACTGACAGTGCAGCACTCCCTCAGTACTGAGCCTCTAACAGGGCGGCACTCCCTCAGTACTGACCCTCTGACAGTGCGGCTCTCCCTCAGTACTGACCCTCTGAAAGTGCAGCACTCCCTCAGTACTGACCCTCTGACAGTGCAGCACCCTCTCAGTACTGACCCTCTGACAGTGCGGCACTCCCTCGGTACTGACCCTCTGAAAGTGCAGCACTCCCTCAATATTGACCTTCTGACAGTGCGGCACTCCCTCAGCACTGACCCTCCGACAGTGCGGCACTCCCTCAGCACTGACCCTCCCACAGTGCGGCGCTCCCTCAGTACTGACCCTCTGACAGTGCGGCGCTCCCTCAGTACTGACCCTCTGACAGTGCGGCGCTCCCTCAGTACTGACCCTCTGACAGTGCAGCACTCCCTCAATATTGACCCTCTGACAGTGCGGCACTCCCTCAGTACTGACCCTCTGACAGTGCGGCACTCCCTCAGTACTGACCCTCTGACAGTGCGGCACTCCCTCAGTACTGACCCTCTGACAGTGCAGCACTCCCTCAGTACTGACCCTCTGACAGTGCAGTGCTCCCTCAGTACTGACCCTCTGACAGTGCAGCACTCCCTCAATATTGACCCTCTGACAGTGCGGCACTCCCTCAGTACTGACCCTCTGACAGTGCAGCACTCCCTCAGTACAGACCCTCTGACAGTGCGGCACACTCTCAGTACTGACCCTCCCACAGTGCGACGCTCCCTCAGTACTGACCCTCTGACAGTGCGGCACTCCCTCAGTACTGACCCTCTGACAGTGCAGCACTCCCTCAATACTGACCCTCTGACAGTGTGGCGCTCCCTCAGTACTGACCCTCTGACAGTGCGGCACTCCCTCAGTACTGACCCTCTGACAGTGCGGCACTCCCTCAGTACTGACCCTCTGACAGTGCGGCACTCCCTCAATACTGACCCTCTGACAGTGTGGCACTCCCTCAGTACTGACCCTCTGACAGTGCGGCACACTCTCAGTACTGACCCTCCCACAGTGCGACGCTCCCTCAGTACTGACCCTCTGACAGGGCGGCACTCCCTCAGTACTGACCCTCTGACAGTGCAGCACTCCCTCAATACTGACCCTCTGACAGTGTGGCACTCCCTCAGTACTGACCCTCTGACAGTGCGGCACTCCCTCAGTACTGACCCTCTGACAGTGCGGCACTCCCTCAGTACTGACCCTCTGACAGTGCGGCACTCCCTCAATACTGACCCTCTGACAGTGCAGCACTCCCTCAGTACTGACCCTCTGACAGTGCGGCACACTCTCAGTACTGACCCTCCCACAGTGCGACGCTCCCTCAGTACTGACCCTCTGACAGTGCGGCACTCCCTCAGTACTGACCCTCTGACAGTGCAGCACTCCCTCAATACTGACCCTCTGACAGTGTGGCACTCCCTCAGTACTGACCCTCTGACAGTGCGGCACTCCCTCAGTACTGACCCTCTGACAGTGCGGCGCTCCCTCAGTACTGACTCTCTGACAGTGCGGCACTCCCTCAGTACTGACCCTCTGACAGTGCGGCACTCCCTCAGTACTGACCCTCTGACAGTGCGGCGCTCCCTCAGTACTGACTCTCTGACAGTGCGGCACTCCCTCAGTACTGACCCTCTGACAGTGCGGCACTCCCTCAGTACTGACTCTCTGACAGTGCGGCACTCCCTCAGTACTGACCCTCTGACAGTGCGGCACTCCCTCAGTACTGACCCTCTGACAGTGCGGCGCTCCCTCAGTACTGACACTCTGACAGTGCGGCGCTCCCTCAGTACTGACCCTCTGACAGTGCGGCACTCAGTACTGACCCTCTGACAGTGCGGCACTCCCTCAGTACTGACCCTCTGACAGTGCGGCACTCCCTCAGTACTGACCCTCTGACAGTGCGGCACTCCCTCAGTACTGACTCTCTGACAGTGCGGCACTCCCTCAGTACTGACCCTCTGACAGTGCGGCACTCCCTCAGTACTGACCCTCTGACAGTGCGGCGCTCCCTCAGTACTGACCCTCTGACAGTGCGGCGCTCCCTCAGTACTGACCCTCCCACAGTGCGGCGCTCCCTCAGTACTGACCCTCTGACAGTGCGGCGCTCCCTCAGTACTGACCCTCTGACAGTGCGGCGCTCCCTCAGTACTGACCCTCTGACAGTGCAGCACTCCCTCAATATTGACCCTCTGACAGTGCGGCACTCCTTCAGTATAGACCCTCTGACAGTGCAGCACTCCCTCAGTACTGACCCTCTGACAGTGCGGCACACTCTCAGTACTGACCCTCCCACAGTGCGACGCTCCCTCAGTACTGACCCTCTGACAGTGCGGCACTCCCTCAGTACTGACCCTCTGACAGTGCAGCACTCCCTCAATACTGACCCTCTGACAGTGTGGCACTCCCTCAGTACTGACCCTCTGACAGTGCGGCACTCCCTCAGTACTGACCCTCTGACAGTGCGGCACTCCCTCAGTACTGACCCTCTGACAGTGCGGCACTCCCTCAGTACTGACCCTCTGACAGTGCAGCACTCCCTCAGTACTGACCCTCTGACAGTGCGGCACTCCCTCAGTACTGACCCTCTGACAGTGCGGCACACTCTCAGTACTGACCCTCCCACAGTGCGACGCTCCCTCAGTACTGACCCTCTGACAGTGCGGCACTCCCTCAGTACTGACCCTCTGACAGTGCAGCACTCCCTCAATACTGACCCTCTGACAGTGTGGCACTCCCTCAGTACTGACCCTCTGACAGTGCGGCACTCCCTCAGTACTGACCCTCTGACAGTGTGGCGCTCCCTCAGTACTGACTCTCTGACAGTGCGGCACTCCCTCAGTACTGACCCTCTGACAGTGCGGCACTCCCTCAGTACTGACCCTCTGACAGTGCGGCACTCCCTCAGTACTGACCCTCTGACAGTGCAGCACTCCCTCAGTACTGACCCTCTGACAGTGCGGCACACTCTCAGTACTGACCCTCTGACAGTGCAGAGCTCCCTCAGTACTGACCCTCTGACAGTGCGGCACTCCCTCAGTACTGACCCTCTGACAGTGCGGCACTCCCTCAGTACTGACCCTCTGACAGTGCAGCACTCCCTCAGTACTGACCCTCTGACAGTGCGGCACTCCCTCAGTACTGACTCTCTGACAGTGCGGCACTCCCTCAGTACTGACCCTCTGACAGTGCGACACTCCCTCAGTACTGACCCTCTGACAGTGCAGCACTCCCTCAGTACTGACCCTCTGACAGTGCAGCGCTCCCTCAGTACTGACCCTCTGACAGTGCAGCACTCCCTCAATATTGACCCTCTGACAGTGCGGCACTCCCTCAGTACTGACCCTCTGACAGTGCAGCACTCCCTCAGTACTGACCCTCTGACAGTGCGGCACACTCTCAGTACTGACCCTCCCACAGTGCGGCACTCCCTCAGTACTGACCCTCTGACAGTGCGGCACTCCCTCAGTACTGACCCTCTGACAGTGCGGCACTCCCTCAGTACTGACCCTCCCACAGTGCGACGCTCCCTCAGTACTGACCCTCTGACAGTGCGGCACTCCCTCAGTACTGACCCTCTGACAGTGCAGCACTCCCTCAATACTGACCCTCTGACAGTGTGGCACTCCCTCAGTACTGACCCTCTGACAGTGCGGCACTCCCTCAGTACTGACCCTCTGACAGTGCGGCACTCCCTCAGTACTGACCCTCTGACAGTGCGGCACTCCCTCAGTACTGACCCTCTGACAGTGCAGCACTCCCTCAGTACTGACCCTCTGACAGTGCGGCACACTCTCAGTACTGACCCTCCCACAGTGCGACGCTCCCTCAGTACTGACCCTCTGACAGTGCGGCACTCCCTCAGTACTGACCCTCTGACAGTGCAGCACTCCCTCAATACTGACCCTCTGACAGTGTGGCACTCCCTCAGTACTGACCCTCTGACAGTGCGGCACTCCCTCAGTACTGACCCTCTGACAGTGCGGCGCTCCCTCAGTACTGACTCTCTGACAGTGCGGCACTCCCTCAGTACTGACCCTCTGACAGTGCAGCACTCCCTCAATACTGACCCTCTGACAGTGTGGCACTCCCTCAGTACTGACCCTCTGACAGTGCGGCACTCCCTCAGTACTGACCCTCTGACAGTGCGGCACTCCCTCAGTACTGACCCTCTGACAGTGCGGCACTCCCTCAGTACTGACCCTCTGACAGTGCGGCACTCCCTCAGTACTGACCCTCTGACAGTGCGGCACTCCCTCAGTCCTGACCCTCTGACAGTGCGGCACTCCCTCAGTACTGACCCTCTGACAGTGCGGCACTCCCTCAGTACTGACCCTCTGACAGTGCGGCACTCCCTCAGTACTGACCCTCTGACAGTGCGGCACTCCCTCAGTACTGACCCTCTGACAGTGCGGCACTCCCTCAGTACTGACCCTCTGACAGTGCGGCACTCCCTCAGTACTGACCCTCTGACAGTGCGGCACTCCCTCAGTACTGACCCTCTGACAGTGCGGCACTCCCTCAGTACTGACCCTCTGACAGTGCGGCACTCCCTCAGTACTGACCCTCTGACAGTGCGGCGCTCCCTCAGTACTGACACTCTGACAGTGCGGCGCTCCCTCAGTACTGACCCTCTGACAGTGCGGCACTCCCTCAGTACTGACCCTCTGACAGTGCGGCGCTCCCTCAGTACTGACCCTCTGACAGTGCGGCGCTCCCTCAGTACTGACCCTCTGACAGTGCGGCGCTCCCTCAGTACTGACCCTCTGACAGTGCGGCACTCCCTCGGTACCGACCCTCTGACAGTGCAGCACTCCCTCAGTACTGACCCTCTGACAGTGCGGCGCTCCCTCAGTACTGACCCTCTGACAGTGTGGCACTCCCTCAGTACTGACCCTCTGACAGTGCGGCGCTCCCTCAGTACTGACCCTCTGACAGTGCGGCACTCAGTACTGACCCTCTGACAGTGCGGCACTCCCTCAGTACTGACCCTCTGACAGTGCAGCACTCCCTCGGTACTGACCCTCTGACAGTGCAGCACTCCCTCAGTACTGAGCCTCTAACAGGGCAGCACTCCCTCAGTACTGACCCTCTGACAGTGCAGCACTCCCTCAGTACTGACCCTCTGACAGTGCGGCACACTCTCAGTACTGACCCTCCCACAGTGCGACGCTCCCTCAGTACTGACCCTCTGACAGTGCGGCACTCCCTCAGTACTGACCCTATGACAGTGCAGCACTCCCTCAATACTGACCCTCTGACAGTGTGGCACTCCCTCAGTACTGACCCTCTGACAGTGCGGCACTCCCTCAGTACTGACCCTCTGACAGTGCGGCACTCCCTCAGTACTGACCCTCTGACAGTGCGGCACTCCCTCAGTACTGACCCTCTGACAGTGCAGCACTCCCTCAGTACTGACCCTCTGACAGTGCGGCACACTCTCAGTACTGACCCTCCCACAGTGCGACGCTCCCTCAGTACTGACCCTCTGACAGTGCGGCACTCCCTCAGTACTGACCCTCTGACAGTGCAGCACTCCCTCAATACTGACCCTCTGACAGTGAGGCACTCCCTCAGTACTGACCCTCTGACAGTGCGGCACTCCCTCAGTACTGACCCTCTGACAGTGCGGCGCTCCCTCAGTACTGACCCTCTGACAGTGCGGCACTCCCTCAGTACTGACCCTCTGACAGTGCGGCACTCCCTCAGTACTGACCCTCTGACAGTGCGGCACTCCCTCAGTACTGACCCTCTGACAGTGCAGCACTCCCTCAGTACTGACCCTCTGACAGTGCGGCACTCCCTCAGTACTGACTCTCTGACAGTGCGGCACTCCCTCAGTACTGACCCTCTGACAGTGCGACACTCCCTCAGTACTGACCCTCTGACAGTGGAGCACTCCCTCAGTACTGACCCTCTGACAGTGCAGCGCTCCCTCAGTACTGACCCTCTGACAGTGCAGCACTCCCTCAGTACTGACCCTCTGACAGTGCGGCGCTCCCTCAGTACTGACCCTCTGACAGTGCAGCGCTCCCTCAGTACTGACCCTCTGACAGTGCAGCACTCCCTCAATATTGACCCTCTGACAGTGCGGCACTCCCTCAGTACTGACCCTCTGACAGTGCGGCGCTCCCTCAGTACTGACCCTCTGACAGTGCGGCGCTCCCTCAGTACTGACCCTCTGACAGTGCGGCACTCCCTCAGTACTGACCCTCTGACAGTGCGGCACTCCCTCAGTACTGACCCTCTGACAGTGCAGCACTCCCTCGGTACTGACCCACTGACAGTGCAGCACTCCCTCAGTACTGAGCCTCTAACAGGGCGGCACTCCCTCAGTACTGACCCTCTGACAGTGCGGCTCTCCCTCAGTACTGACCCTCTGAAAGTGCAGCACTCCCTCAGTACTGACCCTCTGACAGTGCAGCACCCTCTCAGTACTGACCCTCTGACAGTGCGGCACTCCCTCGGTACTGACCCTCTGAAAGTGCAGCACTCCCTCAATATTGACCTTCTGACAGTGCGGCACTCCCTCAGCACTGACCCTCCGACAGTGCGGCACTCCCTCAGCACTGACCCTCCCACAGTGCGGCGCTCCCTCAGTACTGACCCTCTGACAGTGCGGCGCTCCCTCAGTACTGACCCTCTGACAGTGCGGCGCTCCCTCAGTACTGACCCTCTCACAGTGCAGCACTCCCTCAATATTGACCCTCTGACAGTGCGGCACTCCCTCAGTACTGACCCTCTGACAGTGCGGCACTCCCTCAGTACTGACCCTCTGACAGTGCGGCACTCCCTCAGTACTGACCCTCTGACAGTGCAGCACTCCCTCAGTACTGACCCTCTGACAGTGCAGTGCTCCCTCAGTACTGACCCTCTGACAGTGCAGCACTCCCTCAATATTGACCCTCTGACAGTGCGGCACTCCCTCAGTACTGACCCTCTGACAGTGCAGCACTCCCTCAGTACAGACCCTCTGACAGTGCGGCACACTCTCAGTACTGACCCTCCCACAGTGCGACGCTCCCTCAGTACTGACCCTCTGACAGTGCGGCACTCCCTCAGTACTGACCCTCTGACAGTGCAGCACTCCCTCAATACTGACCCTCTGACAGTGTGGCGCTCCCTCAGTACTGACCCTCTGACAGTGCGGCACTCCCTCAGTACTGACCCTCTGACAGTGCGGCACTCCCTCAGTACTGACCCTCTGACAGTGCGGCACTCCCTCAATACTGACCCTCTGACAGTGTGGCACTCCCTCAGTACTGACCCTCTGACAGTGCGGCACACTCTCAGTACTGACCCTCCCACAGTGCGACGCTCCCTCAGTACTGACCCTCTGACAGGGCGGCACTCCCTCAGTACTGACCCTCTGACAGTGCAGCACTCCCTCAATACTGACCCTCTGACAGTGTGGCACTCCCTCAGTACTGACCCTCTGACAGTGCGGCACTCCCTCAGTACTGACCCTCTGACAGTGCGGCACTCCCTCAGTACTGACCCTCTGACAGTGCGGCACTCCCTCAATACTGACCCTCTGACAGTGCAGCACTCCCTCAGTACTGACCCTCTGACAGTGCGGCACACTCTCAGTACTGACCCTCCCACAGTGCGACGCTCCCTCAGTACTGACCCTCTGACAGTGCGGCACTCCCTCAGTACTGACCCTCTGACAGTGCAGCACTCCCTCAATACTGACCCTCTGACAGTGTGGCACTCCCTCAGTACTGACCCTCTGACAGTGCGGCACTCCCTCAGTACTGACCCTCTGACAGTGCGGCGCTCCCTCAGTACTGACTCTCTGACAGTGCGGCACTCCCTCAGTACTGACCCTCTGACAGTGCGGCACTCCCTCAGTACTGACCCTCTGACAGTGCGGCACTCCCTCAGTACTGACCCTCTGACAGTGCGGCACTCCCTCAGTACTGACCCTCTGACAGTGCGGCGCTCCCTCAGTACTGACTCTCTGACAGTGCGGCACTCCCTCAGTACTGACCCTCTGACAGTGCGGCACTCCCTCAGTACTGACTCTCTGACAGTGCGGCACTCCCTCAGTACTGACCCTCTGACAGTGCGGCACTCCCTCAGTACTGACCCTCTGACAGTGCGGCGCTCCCTCAGTACTGACACTCTGACAGTGCGGCGCTCCCTCAGTACTGACCCTCTGACAGTGCGACGCTCCCTCAGTACTGACCCTCCGACAGTGCGGCACTCCCTCAGTACTGACCCTCTGACAGTGCGGAGCTCCCTCAGTACTGACCCTCTGACAGTGCGGCACTCCCTCAGTACTGACCCTCTGACAGTGCGGCACTCCCTCAGTACTGACCCTCTGACAGTGCGGCACTCCCTCAGTACTGACCCTCTGACAGTGCAGCACTCCCTCGGTACTGACCCACTGACAGTGCAGCACTCCCTCAGTACTGAGCCTCTAACAGGGCGGCACTCCCTCAGTACTGACCCTCTGACAGTGCGGCTCTCCCTCAGTACTGACCCTCTGAAAGTGCAGCACTCCCTCAGTACTGACCCTCTGACAGTGCAGCACCCTCTCAGTACTGACCCTCTGACAGTGCGGCACTCCCTCGGTACTGACCCTCTGAAAGTGCAGCACTCCCTCAATATTGACCTTCTGACAGTGCGGCACTCCCTCAGCACTGACCCTCCGACAGTGCGGCACTCCCTCAGCACTGACCCTCCCACAGTGCGGCGCTCCCTCAGTACTGACCCTCTGACAGTGCGGCGCTCCCTCAGTACTGACCCTCTGACAGTGCGGCGCTCCCTCAGTACTGACCCTCTGACAGTGCAGCACTCCCTCAATATTGACCCTCTGACAGTGCGGCACTCCCTCAGTACTGACCCTCTGACAGTGCGGCACTCCCTCAGTACTGACCCTCTGACAGTGCGGCACTCCCTCAGTACTGACCCTCTGACAGTGCAGCACTCCCTCAGTACTGACCCTCTGACAGTGCAGTGCTCCCTCAGTACTGACCCTCTGACAGTGCAGCACTCCCTCAATATTGACCCTCTGACAGTGCGGCACTCCCTCAGTACTGACCCTCTGACAGTGCAGCACTCCCTCAGTACAGACCCTCTGACAGTGCGGCACACTCTCAGTACTGACCCTCCCACAGTGCGACGCTCCCTCAGTACTGACCCTCTGACAGTGCGGCACTCCCTCAGTACTGACCCTCTGACAGTGCAGCACTCCCTCAATACTGACCCTCTGACAGTGTGGCGCTCCCTCAGTACTGACCCTCTGACAGTGCGGCACTCCCTCAGTACTGACCCTCTGACAGTGCGGCACTCCCTCAGTACTGACCCTCTGACAGTGCGGCACTCCCTCAATACTGACCCTCTGACAGTGTGGCACTCCCTCAGTACTGACCCTCTGACAGTGCGGCACACTCTCAGTACTGACCCTCCCACAGTGCGACGCTCCCTCAGTACTGACCCTCTGACAGGGCGGCACTCCCTCAGTACTGACCCTCTGACAGTGCAGCACTCCCTCAATACTGACCCTCTGACAGTGTGGCACTCCCTCAGTACTGACCCTCTGACAGTGCGGCACTCCCTCAGTACTGACCCTCTGACAGTGCGGCACTCCCTCAGTACTGACCCTCTGACAGTGCGGCACTCCCTCAATACTGACCCTCTGACAGTGCAGCACTCCCTCAGTACTGACCCTCTGACAGTGCGGCACACTCTCAGTACTGACCCTCCCACAGTGCGACGCTCCCTCAGTACTGACCCTCTGACAGTGCGGCACTCCCTCAGTACTGACCCTCTGACAGTGCAGCACTCCCTCAATACTGACCCTCTGACAGTGTGGCACTCCCTCAGTACTGACCCTCTGACAGTGCGGCACTCCCTCAGTACTGACCCTCTGACAGTGCGGCGCTCCCTCAGTACTGACTCTCTGACAGTGCGGCACTCCCTCAGTACTGACCCTCTGACAGTGCGGCACTCCCTCAGTACTGACCCTCTGACAGTGCGGCACTCCCTCAGTACTGACCCTCTGACAGTGCGGCACTCCCTCAGTACTGACCCTCTGACAGTGCGGCGCTCCCTCAGTACTGACTCTCTGACAGTGCGGCACTCCCTCAGTACTGACCCTCTGACAGTGCGGCACTCCCTCAGTACTGACTCTCTGACAGTGCGGCACTCCCTCAGTACTGACCCTCTGACAGTGCGGCACTCCCTCAGTACTGACCCTCTGACAGTGCGGCGCTCCCTCAGTACTGACACTCTGACAGTGCGGCGCTCCCTCAGTACTGACCCTCTGACAGTGCGGCACTCAGTACTGACCCTCTGACAGTGCGGCACTCCCTCAGTACTGACCCTCTGACAGTGCGGCACTCCCTCAGTACTGACCCTCTGACAGTGCGGCACTCCCTCAGTACTGACTCTCTGACAGTGCGGCACTCCCTCAGTACTGACCCTCTGACAGTGCGGCACTCCCTCAGTACTGACCCTCTGACAGTGCGGCGCTCCCTCAGTACTGACCCTCTGACAGTGCGGCGCTCCCTCAGTACTGACCCTCCCACAGTGCGGCGCTCCCTCAGTACTGACCCTCTGACAGTGCGGCGCTCCCTCAGTACTGACCCTCTGACAGTGCGGCGCTCCCTCAGTACTGACCCTCTGACAGTGCAGCACTCCCTCAATATTGACCCTCTGACAGTGCGGCACTCCTTCAGTATAGACCCTCTGACAGTGCAGCACTCCCTCAGTACTGACCCTCTGACAGTGCGGCACACTCTCAGTACTGACCCTCCCACAGTGCGACGCTCCCTCAGTACTGACCCTCTGACAGTGCGGCACTCCCTCAGTACTGACCCTCTGACAGTGCAGCACTCCCTCAATACTGACCCTCTGACAGTGTGGCACTCCCTCAGTACTGACCCTCTGACAGTGCGGCACTCCCTCAGTACTGACCCTCTGACAGTGCGGCACTCCCTCAGTACTGACCCTCTGACAGTGCGGCACTCCCTCAGTACTGACCCTCTGACAGTGCAGCACTCCCTCAGTACTGACCCTCTGACAGTGCGGCACTCCCTCAGTACTGACCCTCTGACAGTGCGGCACACTCTCAGTACTGACCCTCCCACAGTGCGACGCTCCCTCAGTACTGACCCTCTGACAGTGCGGCACTCCCTCAGTACTGACCCTCTGACAGTGCAGCACTCCCTCAATACTGACCCTCTGACAGTGTGGCACTCCCTCAGTACTGACCCTCTGACAGTGCGGCACTCCCTCAGTACTGACCCTCTGACAGTGTGGCGCTCCCTCAGTACTGACTCTCTGACAGTGCGGCACTCCCTCAGTACTGACCCTCTGACAGTGCGGCACTCCCTCAGTACTGACCCTCTGACAGTGCGGCACTCCCTCAGTACTGACCCTCTGACAGTGCAGCACTCCCTCAGTACTGACCCTCTGACAGTGCGGCACACTCTCAGTACTGACCCTCTGACAGTGCAGAGCTCCCTCAGTACTGACCCTCTGACAGTGCGGCACTCCCTCAGTACTGACCCTCTGACAGTGCGGCACTCCCTCAGTACTGACCCTCTGACAGTGCAGCACTCCCTCAGTACTGACCCTCTGACAGTGCGGCACTCCCTCAGTACTGACTCTCTGACAGTGCGGCACTCCCTCAGTACTGACCCTCTGACAGTGCGACACTCCCTCAGTACTGACCCTCTGACAGTGCAGCACTCCCTCAGTACTGACCCTCTGACAGTGCAGCGCTCCCTCAGTACTGACCCTCTGACAGTGCAGCACTCCCTCAATATTGACCCTCTGACAGTGCGGCACTCCCTCAGTACTGACCCTCTGACAGTGCAGCACTCCCTCAGTACTGACCCTCTGACAGTGCGGCACACTCTCAGTACTGACCCTCCCACAGTGCGGCACTCCCTCAGTACTGACCCTCTGACAGTGCGGCACTCCCTCAGTACTGACCCTCTGACAGTGCGGCACTCCCTCAGTACTGACCCTCCCACAGTGCGACGCTCCCTCAGTACTGACCCTCTGACAGTGCGGCACTCCCTCAGTACTGACCCTCTGACAGTGCAGCACTCCCTCAATACTGACCCTCTGACAGTGTGGCACTCCCTCAGTACTGACCCTCTGACAGTGCGGCACTCCCTCAGTACTGACCCTCTGACAGTGCGGCACTCCCTCAGTACTGACCCTCTGACAGTGCGGCACTCCCTCAGTACTGACCCTCTGACAGTGCAGCACTCCCTCAGTACTGACCCTCTGACAGTGCGGCACACTCTCAGTACTGACCCTCCCACAGTGCGACGCTCCCTCAGTACTGACCCTCTGACAGTGCGGCACTCCCTCAGTACTGACCCTCTGACAGTGCAGCACTCCCTCAATACTGACCCTCTGACAGTGTGGCACTCCCTCAGTACTGACCCTCTGACAGTGCGGCACTCCCTCAGTACTGACCCTCTGACAGTGCGGCGCTCCCTCAGTACTGACTCTCTGACAGTGCGGCACTCCCTCAGTACTGACCCTCTGACAGTGCAGCACTCCCTCAATACTGACCCTCTGACAGTGTGGCACTCCCTCAGTACTGACCCTCTGACAGTGCGGCACTCCCTCAGTACTGACCCTCTGACAGTGCGGCACTCCCTCAGTACTGACCCTCTGACAGTGCGGCACTCCCTCAGTACTGACCCTCTGACAGTGCGGCACTCCCTCAGTACTGACCCTCTGACAGTGCGGCACTCCCTCAGTCCTGACCCTCTGACAGTGCGGCACTCCCTCAGTACTGACCCTCTGACAGTGCGGCACTCCCTCAGTACTGACCCTCTGACAGTGCGGCACTCCCTCAGTACTGACCCTCTGACAGTGCGGCACTCCCTCAGTACTGACCCTCTGACAGTGCGGCACTCCCTCAGTACTGACCCTCTGACAGTGCGGCACTCCCTCAGTACTGACCCTCTGACAGTGCGGCACTCCCTCAGTACTGACCCTCTGACAGTGCGGCACTCCCTCAGTACTGACCCTCTGACAGTGCGGCACTCCCTCAGTACTGACCCTCTGACAGTGCGGCGCTCCCTCAGTACTGACACTCTGACAGTGCGGCGCTCCCTCAGTACTGACCCTCTGACAGTGCGGCACTCCCTCAGTACTGACCCTCTGACAGTGCGGCGCTCCCTCAGTACTGACCCTCTGACAGTGCGGCGCTCCCTCAGTACTGACCCTCTGACAGTGCGGCGCTCCCTCAGTACTGACCCTCTGACAGTGCGGCACTCCCTCGGTACCGACCCTCTGACAGTGCAGCACTCCCTCAGTACTGACCCTCTGACAGTGCGGCGCTCCCTCAGTACTGACCCTCTGACAGTGTGGCACTCCCTCAGTACTGACCCTCTGACAGTGCGGCGCTCCCTCAGTACTGACCCTCTGACAGTGCGGCACTCAGTACTGACCCTCTGACAGTGCGGCACTCCCTCAGTACTGACCCTCTGACAGTGCAGCACTCCCTCGGTACTGACCCTCTGACAGTGCAGCACTCCCTCAGTACTGAGCCTCTAACAGGGCAGCACTCCCTCAGTACTGACCCTCTGACAGTGCAGCACTCCCTCAGTACTGACCCTCTGACAGTGCGGCACACTCTCAGTACTGACCCTCCCACAGTGCGACGCTCCCTCAGTACTGACCCTCTGACAGTGCGGCACTCCCTCAGTACTGACCCTATGACAGTGCAGCACTCCCTCAATACTGACCCTCTGACAGTGTGGCACTCCCTCAGTACTGACCCTCTGACAGTGCGGCACTCCCTCAGTACTGACCCTCTGACAGTGCGGCACTCCCTCAGTACTGACCCTCTGACAGTGCGGCACTCCCTCAGTACTGACCCTCTGACAGTGCAGCACTCCCTCAGTACTGACCCTCTGACAGTGCGGCACACTCTCAGTACTGACCCTCCCACAGTGCGACGCTCCCTCAGTACTGACCCTCTGACAGTGCGGCACTCCCTCAGTACTGACCCTCTGACAGTGCAGCACTCCCTCAATACTGACCCTCTGACAGTGAGGCACTCCCTCAGTACTGACCCTCTGACAGTGCGGCACTCCCTCAGTACTGACCCTCTGACAGTGCGGCGCTCCCTCAGTACTGACCCTCTGACAGTGCGGCACTCCCTCAGTACTGACCCTCTGACAGTGCGGCACTCCCTCAGTACTGACCCTCTGACAGTGCGGCACTCCCTCAGTACTGACCCTCTGACAGTGCAGCACTCCCTCAGTACTGACCCTCTGACAGTGCGGCACTCCCTCAGTACTGACTCTCTGACAGTGCGGCACTCCCTCAGTACTGACCCTCTGACAGTGCGACACTCCCTCAGTACTGACCCTCTGACAGTGGAGCACTCCCTCAGTACTGACCCTCTGACAGTGCAGCGCTCCCTCAGTACTGACCCTCTGACAGTGCAGCACTCCCTCAGTACTGACCCTCTGACAGTGCGGCGCTCCCTCAGTACTGACCCTCTGACAGTGCAGCGCTCCCTCAGTACTGACCCTCTGACAGTGCAGCACTCCCTCAATATTGACCCTCTGACAGTGCGGCACTCCCTCAGTACTGACCCTCCCACAGTGCGACGCTCCCTCAGTACTGACCCTCTGACAGTGCGGCACTCCCTCAGTACTGACCCTCTGACAGTGCAGCACTCCCTCAATACTGACCCTCTGACAGTGCGGCACTCCCTCAGTACTGACCCTCTGACAGTGCGGCACTCCCTCAGTACTGACCCTCTGACAGTGCGGCACTCCCTCAGTACTGACCCTCTGACAGTGCGGCACTCCCTCAGTACTGACCCTCTGACAGTGCAGCACTCCCTCAGTACTGACCCTCTGACAGTGCGGCACACTCTCAGTACTGACCCTCCCACAGTGCGACGCTCCCTCAGTACTGACCCTCTGACAGTGCGGCACTCCCTCAGTACTGACCCTCTGACAGTGCAGCACTCCCTCAATACTGACCCTCTGACAGTGTGGCACTCCCTCAGTACTGACCCTCTGACAGTGCGGCACTCCCTCAGTACTGACCCTCTGACAGTGCGCCGCTCCCTCAGTACTGACTCTCTGAGAGTGCGGCACTCCCTCAGTACTGACCCTCTGACAGTGCAGCACTCCCTCAATACTGACCCTCTGACAGTGCGGCACTCCCTCAGTACTGACCCTCTGACAGTGCGGCACTCCCTCAGTACTGACCCTCTGACAGTGCGGCACTCCCTCAGTACTGACCCTCTGACAGTGCGGCACTCCCTCAGTACTGACCCTCTGACAGTGCGGCACTCCCTCAGTACTGACCCTCTGACAGTGCGGCACTCCCTCAGTACTGACCCTCTGACAGTGCGGCACTCCCTCAGTACTGACCCTCTGACAGTGCGGCACTCCCTCAGTACTGACCCTCTGACAGTGCGGCACTCCCTCAGTACTGACCCTCTGACAGTGCGGCACTCCCTCAGTACTGACCCTCTGACAGTGCGGCACTCCCTCAGTACTGACCCTCTGACAGTGCGGCACTCCCTCAGTACTGACCCTCTGACAGTGCGGCACTCCCTCAGTACTGACCCTCTGACAGTGCGGCGCTCCCTCAGTACTGACTCTCTGACAGTGCGGCGCTCCCTCAGTACTGACTCTCTGACAGTGCGGCACTCCCTCAGTACTGATCCTCTGACAGTGCGGCGCTCCCTCAGTACTGACCCTCTGACAGTGCGGCACTCCCTCAGTACTGACCCTCTGACAGTGCGGCACTCCCTCAGTACTGACCCTCTGACAGTGCGGCACTCCCTCAGTACTGACCCTCTGACAGTGCGGCACTCACTCAGTACTGACTCTCTGACAGTGCGGCGCTCCCTCAGTACTGACACTCTGACAGTGCGGCGCTCCCTCAGTACTGACCCTCTGACAGTGCGGCGCTCCCTCAGTACTGACCCTCTGACAGTGCGGCGCTCCCTCAGTACTGACCCTCTGACAGTGCGGCGCTCCCTCAGTACTGACCCTCTGACAGTGCGGCACTCCCTCGGTACCGACCCTCTGACAGTGCAGCACTCCCTCAGTACAGACCCTCTGACAGTGCGGCGCTCCCTCAGTACCGACCCTCTGACAGTGCGGCGCTCCCTCAGTACTGACCCTCTGACAGTGCGGCACTCCCTCAGTACTGACCCTCTGACAGTGCGGCACTCCCTCAGTACTGACCCTCTGACAGTGCGGCACTCCCTCAGTACTGACCCTCTGACAGTGCGGCACTCCCTCAGTACTGACCCTCTGACAGTGCGGCACTCCCTCAGTACTGACCCTCTGACAGTGCGGCACTCCCTCAGTACTGATCCTCTGACAGTGCGGCGCTCCCTCAGTACTGACCCTCTGACAGTGCGGCACTCCCTCAGTACTGACCCTCTGACAGTGCGGCACTCCCTCAGTACTGACCCTCTGACAGTGCGGCACTCCCTCAGTACTGACCCTCTGACAGTGCGGCACTCACTCAGTACTGACTCTCTGACAGTGCGGCGCTCCCTCAGTACTGACCCTCTGACAGTGCGGCGCTCCCTCAGTACTGACCCTCTGACAGTGCGGCGCTCCCTCAGTACTGACCCTCTGACAGTGCGGCACTCCCTCGGTACCGACCCTCTGACAGTGCAGCACTCCCTCAGTACTGACCCTCTGACAGTGCGGCGCTCCCTCAGTACTGACCCTCTGACAGTGCGGCGCTCCCTCAGTACTGACCCTCTGACAGTGCGGCACTCCCTCAGTACTGACCCTCTGACAGTGCGGCACTCCCTCAGTACTGACCCTCTGACAGTGCGGCACTCCCTCAGTACTGACCCTCTGACAGTGCGGCACTCCCTCAGTACTGACCCTCTGACAGTGCGGCACTCCCTCAGTACTGACCCTCTGACAGTGCGGCACTCCCTCAGTACTGACCCTCTGACAGTGCGGCACTCCCTCAGTACTGACTCTCTGACAGTGCGGCGCTCCCTCAGTACTGACCCTCTGACAGTGCGGCACTCCCTCAGTACTGACCCTCTGACAGTGCGGCACTCCCTCAGTACTGACCCTCTGACAGTGCGGCGCTCCCTCAGTACTGACCCTCTGACAGTGCGGCACTCCCTCAGTACTGACCCTCTGACAGTGCGGCACTCCCTCAGTACTGACCCTCTGACAGTGCGGCGCTCCCTCAGTACTGACACTCTGACAGTGCGGCGCTCCCTCAGTACTGACCCTCTGACAGTGCGGCACTCCCTCAGTACTGACCCTCTGACAGTGCGGCGCTCCCTCAGTACTGACCCTCTGACAGTGCGGCGCTCCCTCAGTACTGACCCTCTGACAGTGCGGCGCTCCCTCAGTACTGACCCTCTGACAGTGCGGCACTCCCTCGGTACCGACCCTCTGACAGTGCAGCACTCCCTCAGTACTGACCCTCTGACAGTGCGGCGCTCCCTCAGTACTGACCCTCTGACAGTGTGGCACTCCCTCAGTACTGACCCTCTGACAGTGCGGCGCTCCCTCAGTACTGACCCTCTGACAGTGCGGCACTCAGTACTGACCCTCTGACAGTGCGGCACTCCCTCAGTACTGACCCTCTGACAGTGCAGCACTCCCTCGGTACTGACCCTCTGACAGTGCAGCACTCCCTCAGTACTGAGCCTCTAACAGGGCAGCACTCCCTCAGTACTGACCCTCTGACAGTGCAGCACTCCCTCAGTACTGACCCTCTGACAGTGCGGCACACTCTCAGTACTGACCCTCCCACAGTGCGACGCTCCCTCAGTACTGACCCTCTGACAGTGCGGCACTCCCTCAGTACTGACCCTATGACAGTGCAGCACTCCCTCAATACTGACCCTCTGACAGTGTGGCACTCCCTCAGTACTGACCCTCTGACAGTGCGGCACTCCCTCAGTACTGACCCTCTGACAGTGCGGCACTCCCTCAGTACTGACCCTCTGACAGTGCGGCACTCCCTCAGTACTGACCCTCTGACAGTGCAGCACTCCCTCAGTACTGACCCTCTGACAGTGCGGCACACTCTCAGTACTGACCCTCCCACAGTGCGACGCTCCCTCAGTACTGACCCTCTGACAGTGCGGCACTCCCTCAGTACTGACCCTCTGACAGTGCAGCACTCCCTCAATACTGACCCTCTGACAGTGAGGCACTCCCTCAGTACTGACCCTCTGACAGTGCGGCACTCCCTCAGTACTGACCCTCTGACAGTGCGGCGCTCCCTCAGTACTGACCCTCTGACAGTGCGGCACTCCCTCAGTACTGACCCTCTGACAGTGCGGCACTCCCTCAGTACTGACCCTCTGACAGTGCGGCACTCCCTCAGTACTGACCCTCTGACAGTGCAGCACTCCCTCAGTACTGACCCTCTGACAGTGCGGCACTCCCTCAGTACTGACTCTCTGACAGTGCGGCACTCCCTCAGTACTGACCCTCTGACAGTGCGACACTCCCTCAGTACTGACCCTCTGACAGTGGAGCACTCCCTCAGTACTGACCCTCTGACAGTGCAGCGCTCCCTCAGTACTGACCCTCTGACAGTGCAGCACTCCCTCAGTACTGACCCTCTGACAGTGCGGCGCTCCCTCAGTACTGACCCTCTGACAGTGCAGCGCTCCCTCAGTACTGACCCTCTGACAGTGCAGCACTCCCTCAATATTGACCCTCTGACAGTGCGGCACTCCCTCAGTACTGACCCTCCCACAGTGCGACGCTCCCTCAGTACTGACCCTCTGACAGTGCGGCACTCCCTCAGTACTGACCCTCTGACAGTGCAGCACTCCCTCAATACTGACCCTCTGACAGTGCGGCACTCCCTCAGTACTGACCCTCTGACAGTGCGGCACTCCCTCAGTACTGACCCTCTGACAGTGCGGCACTCCCTCAGTACTGACCCTCTGACAGTGCGGCACTCCCTCAGTACTGACCCTCTGACAGTGCAGCACTCCCTCAGTACTGACCCTCTGACAGTGCGGCACACTCTCAGTACTGACCCTCCCACAGTGCGACGCTCCCTCAGTACTGACCCTCTGACAGTGCGGCACTCCCTCAGTACTGACCCTCTGACAGTGCAGCACTCCCTCAATACTGACCCTCTGACAGTGTGGCACTCCCTCAGTACTGACCCTCTGACAGTGCGGCACTCCCTCAGTACTGACCCTCTGACAGTGCGCCGCTCCCTCAGTACTGACTCTCTGAGAGTGCGGCACTCCCTCAGTACTGACCCTCTGACAGTGCAGCACTCCCTCAATACTGACCCTCTGACAGTGCGGCACTCCCTCAGTACTGACCCTCTGACAGTGCGGCACTCCCTCAGTACTGACCCTCTGACAGTGCGGCACTCCCTCAGTACTGACCCTCTGACAGTGCGGCACTCCCTCAGTACTGACCCTCTGACAGTGCGGCACTCCCTCAGTACTGACCCTCTGACAGTGCGGCACTCCCTCAGTACTGACCCTCTGACAGTGCGGCACTCCCTCAGTACTGACCCTCTGACAGTGCGGCACTCCCTCAGTACTGACCCTCTGACAGTGCGGCACTCCCTCAGTACTGACCCTCTGACAGTGCGGCACTCCCTCAGTACTGACCCTCTGACAGTGCGGCACTCCCTCAGTACTGACCCTCTGACAGTGCGGCACTCCCTCAGTACTGACCCTCTGACAGTGCGGCACTCCCTCAGTACTGACCCTCTGACAGTGCGGCGCTCCCTCAGTACTGACTCTCTGACAGTGCGGCGCTCCCTCAGTACTGACTCTCTGACAGTGCGGCACTCCCTCAGTACTGATCCTCTGACAGTGCGGCGCTCCCTCAGTACTGACCCTCTGACAGTGCGGCACTCCCTCAGTACTGACCCTCTGACAGTGCGGCACTCCCTCAGTACTGACCCTCTGACAGTGCGGCACTCCCTCAGTACTGACCCTCTGACAGTGCGGCACTCACTCAGTACTGACTCTCTGACAGTGCGGCGCTCCCTCAGTACTGACACTCTGACAGTGCGGCGCTCCCTCAGTACTGACCCTCTGACAGTGCGGCGCTCCCTCAGTACTGACCCTCTGACAGTGCGGCGCTCCCTCAGTACTGACCCTCTGACAGTGCGGCGCTCCCTCAGTACTGACCCTCTGACAGTGCGGCACTCCCTCGGTACCGACCCTCTGACAGTGCAGCACTCCCTCAGTACAGACCCTCTGACAGTGCGGCGCTCCCTCAGTACCGACCCTCTGACAGTGCGGCGCTCCCTCAGTACTGACCCTCTGACAGTGCGGCACTCCCTCAGTACTGACCCTCTGACAGTGCGGCACTCCCTCAGTACTGACCCTCTGACAGTGCGGCACTCCCTCAGTACTGACCCTCTGACAGTGCGGCACTCCCTCAGTACTGACCCTCTGACAGTGCGGCACTCCCTCAGTACTGACCCTCTGACAGTGCGGCACTCCCTCAGTACTGATCCTCTGACAGTGCGGCGCTCCCTCAGTACTGACCCTCTGACAGTGCGGCACTCCCTCAGTACTGACCCTCTGACAGTGCGGCACTCCCTCAGTACTGACCCTCTGACAGTGCGGCACTCCCTCAGTACTGACCCTCTGACAGTGCGGCACTCACTCAGTACTGACTCTCTGACAGTGCGGCGCTCCCTCAGTACTGACCCTCTGACAGTGCGGCGCTCCCTCAGTACTGACCCTCTGACAGTGCGGCGCTCCCTCAGTACTGACCCTCTGACAGTGCGGCACTCCCTCGGTACCGACCCTCTGACAGTGCAGCACTCCCTCAGTACTGACCCTCTGACAGTGCGGCGCTCCCTCAGTACTGACCCTCTGACAGTGCGGCGCTCCCTCAGTACTGACCCTCTGACAGTGCGGCACTCCCTCAGTACTGACCCTCTGACAGTGCGGCACTCCCTCAGTACTGACCCTCTGACAGTGCGGCACTCCCTCAGTACTGACCCTCTGACAGTGCGGCACTCCCTCAGTACTGACCCTCTGACAGTGCGGCACTCCCTCAGTACTGACCCTCTGACAGTGCGGCACTCCCTCAGTACTGACCCTCTGACAGTGCGGCACTCCCTCAGTACTGACTCTCTGACAGTGCGGCGCTCCCTCAGTACTGACCCTCTGACAGTGCGGCACTCCCTCAGTACTGACCCTCTGACAGTGCGGCACTCCCTCAGTACTGACCCTCTGACAGTGCGGCGCTCCCTCAGTACTGACCCTCTGACAGTGCGGCGCTCCCTCAGTACTGACCCTCTGACAGTGCGGCGCTCCCTCAGTACTGACCCTCTGACAGTGCGGCACTCCCTCAGTACTGACCCTCTGACAGTGCGGCACTCCCTCAGTACTGACCCTCTGACAGTGCGGCGCTCCCTCAGTACTGACCCTCTGACAGTGCGGCACTCCCTCAGTACTGACCCTCTGACAGTGCGGCGCTCCCTCAGTACTGACCCTCTGACAGTGCGGCACTCCCTCAGTACTGACCCTCTGACAGTGCGGCACTCCCTCAGTACTGAGCCTCTGACAGTGCGGCACTCCCTCAGTACTGACCCTCTGACAGTGCGGCACTCCCTCAGTACTGACCCTCTGACAGTGCGGCACTCCCTCAGTACTGACTCTCTGACAGTGCGGCACTCCCTCAGTACTGACCCTCTGACAGTGCGGCGATCCCTCAGTACTGACCCTCTGACAGTGCGGCGCTCCCTCAGTACTGACCCTCTGACAGTGCGGCACTCCCTCAGTACTGACCCTCTGACAGTGCGGCGCTCCCTCAGTACTGACCCTCTGACAGTGCGGCACTCAGTACTGACCCTCTGACAGTGCGGCACTCCCTCAGTACTGACCCTCTGACAGGGCACTCCCTCAGTACTGACCCTCTGACAGTGCGGCACTCCCTCAGTACTGACCCTCTGACAGTGCGGCACTCCCTCAGTACTGACCCTCTGACAGTGCGGCGTTCCCTCAGTACTGACTCTCTGACAGTGCGGCACTCCCTCAGTACTGACCCTCTGACAGTGCGGCACTCCCTCAGTACTGACCCTCTGACAGTGCGGCGCTCCCTCAGTACTGACCCTCTGACAGTGCGGCGCTCCCTCAGTACTGACCCTCTGACAGTGCGGCACTCCCTCAGTACTGACCCTCTGACAGTGCGGCGCTCCCTCAGTACTGACCCTCTGACAGTGCGGCACTCCCTCAGTACTGACACTCTGACAGTGCGGCACTCCCTCAGTACTGACCCTCCCACAGTGCGGCACTCCCTCAGTACTGACGCTCTGACAGTGCGGCACTCCCTCAGTACTGACCCTCTGACAGTGCAGCACTCCCTCAGTACTGACCCTCTGACAGTGCGGCGCTCCCTCAGTACTGACCCTCTGACAGTGCGGCGCTCCCTCAGTACTGACCCTCTGACAGTGCCGCACTCCCTCAGTACTGACCCTCTGACAGTGCGGCACTCCCTCAGTACTGACCCTCTGACAGTGCGGCACTCACTCAGTACTGACTCTCTGACAGTGCGGCACTCCCTCAGTACTGACCCTCTGACAGTGCGGCACTCACTCAGTCCTGACCCTCTGACAGTGCGGCACACTCTCAGTACTGACCCTCCCACAGTGCGACGCTCCCTCAGTACTGACCCTCTGACAGTGCGGCACTCCCTCAGTACTGACCCTCTGACAGTGCAGCACTCCCTCAATACTGACCCTCTGACAGTGTGGCACTCCCTCAGTACTGACCCTCTGACAGTGCGGCACTCCCTCAGTACTGACCCTCTGACAGTGCGGCACTCCCTCAGTACTGACCCTCTGACAGTGCGGCACTCCCTCAGTACTGACCCTCTGACAGTGCAGCACTCCCTCAGTACTGACCCTCTGACAGTGCGGCACTCCCTCAGTACTGACCCTCTGACAGTGCGGCACACTCTCAGTACTGACCCTCCCACAGTGCGACGCTCCCTCAGTACTGACCCTCTGACAGTGCGGCACTCCCTCAGTACTGACCCTCTGACAGTGCAGCACTCCCTCAATACTGACCCTCTGACAGTGTGGCACTCCCTCAGTACTGACCCTCTGACAGTGCGGCACTCCCTCAGTACTGACCCTCTGACAGTGTGGCGCTCCCTCAGTACTGACTCTCTGACAGTGCGGCACTCCCTCAGTACTGACCCTCTGACAGTGCGGCACTCCCTCAGTACTGACCCTCTGACAGTGCGGCACTCCCTCAGTACTGACCCTCTGACAGTGCGGCACTCCCTCAGTACTGACCCTCTGACAGTGCAGCACTCCCTCAGTACTGACCCTCTGACAGTGCGGCACACTCTCAGTACTGACCCTCTGACAGTGCAGAGCTCCCTCAGTACTGACCCTCTGACAGTGCGGCACTCCCTCAGTACTGACCCTCTGACAGTGCGGCACTCCCTCAGTACTGACCCTCTGACAGTGCAGCACTCCCTCAGTACTGACCCTCTGACAGTGCGGCACTCCCTCAGTACTGACTCTCTGACAGTGCGGCACTCCCTCAGTACTGACCCCCTGACAGTGCGACACTCCCTCAGTACTGACCCTCTGACAGTGCAGCACTCCCTCAGTACTGACCCTCTGACAGTGCAGCGCTCCCTCAGTACTGACCCTCTGACAGTGCAGCACTCCCTCAATATTGACCCTCTGACAGTGCGGCACTCCCTCAGTACTGACCCTCTGACAGTGCAGCACTCCCTCAGTACTGACCCTCTGACAGTGCGGCACACTCTCAGTACTGACCCTCCCACAGTGCGGCACTCCCTCAGTACTGACCCTCTGACAGTGCGGCACTCCCTCAGTACTGACCCTCTGACAGTGCGGCACTCCCTCAGTACTGACCCTCCCACAGTGCGACGCTCCCTCAGTACTGACCCTCTGACAGTGCGGCACTCCCTCAGTACTGACCCTCTGACAGTGCAGCACTCCCTCAATACTGACCCTCTGACAGTGTGGCACTCCCTCAGTACTGACCCTCTGACAGTGCGGCACTCCCTCAGTACTGACCCTCTGACAGTGCGGCACTCCCTCAGTACTGACCCTCTGACAGTGCGGCACTCCCTCAGTACTGACCCTCTGACAGTGCAGCACTCCCTCAGTACTGACCCTCTGACAGTGCGGCACACTCTCAGTACTGACCCTCCCACAGTGCGACGCTCCCTCAGTACTGACCCTCTGACAGTGCGGCACTCCCTCAGTACTGACCCTCTGACAGTGCAGCACTCCCTCAATACTGACCCTCTGACAGTGTGGCACTCCCTCAGTACTGACCCTCTGACAGTGCGGCACTCCCTCAGTACTGACCCTCTGACAGTGCGGCGCTCCCTCAGTACTGACTCTCTGACAGTGCGGCACTCCCTCAGTACTGACCCTCTGACAGTGCAGCACTCCCTCAATACTGACCCTCTGACAGTGTGGCACTCCCTCAGTACTGACCCTCTGACAGTGCGGCACTCCCTCAGTACTGACCCTCTGACAGTGCGGCACTCCCTCAGTACTGACCCTCTGACAGTGCGGCACTCCCTCAGTACTGACCCTCTGACAGTGCGGCGCTCCCTCAGTACTGACCCTCTGACAGTGCGGCACTCCCTCAGTCCTGACCCTCTGACAGTGCGGCACTCCCTCAGTACTGACCCTCTGACAGTGCGGCACTCCCTCAGTACTGACCCTCTGACAGTGCGGCACTCCCTCAGTACTGACCCTCTGACAGTGCGGCACTCCCTCAGTACTGACCCTCTGACAGTGCGGCACTCCCTCAGTACTGACCCTCTGACAGTGCGGCACTCCCTCAGTACTGACCCTCTGACAGTGCGGCACTCCCTCAGTACTGACCCTCTGACAGTGCGGCACTCCCTCAGTACTGACCCTCTGACAGTGCGGCGCTCCCTCAGTACTGACTCTCTGACAGTGCGGCACTCCCTCAGTACTGACCCTCTGACAGTGCGGCGCTCCCTCAGTACTGACTCTCTGACAGTGCGGCACTCCCTCAGTACTGACCCTCTGACAGTGCGGCACTCCCTCAGTACTGACCCTCTGACAGTGCGGCGCTCCCTCAGTACTGACCCTCTGACAGTGCGGCACTCCCTCAGTACTGACCCTCTGACAGTGCGGCGCTCCCTCAGTACTGACACTCTGACAGTGCGGCGCTCCCTCAGTACTGACCCTCTGACAGTGCGGCACTCCCTCAGTACTGACCCTCTGACAGTGCGGCGCTCCCTCAGTACTGACCCTCTGACAGTGCGGCGCTCCCTCAGTACTGACCCTCTGACAGTGCGGCGCTCCCTCAGTACTGACCCTCTGACAGTGCGGCACTCCCTCGGTACCGACCCTCTGACAGTGCAGCACTCCCTCAGTACTGACCCTCTGACAGTGCGGCGCTCCCTCAGTACTGACCCTCTGACAGTGTGGCACTCCCTCAGTACTGACCCTCTGACAGTGCGGCGCTCCCTCAGTACTGACCCTCTGACAGTGCGGCACTCAGTACTGACCCTCTGACAGTGCGGCACTCCCTCAGTACTGACCCTCTGACAGTGCAGCACTCCCTCGGTACTGACCCTCTGACAGTGCAGCACTCCCTCAGTACTGAGCCTCTAACAGGGCAGCACTCCCTCAGTACTGACCCTCTGACAGTGCAGCACTCCCTCAGTACTGACCCTCTGACAGTGCGGCACACTCTCAGTACTGACCCTCCCACAGTGCGACGCTCCCTCAGTACTGACCCTCTGACAGTGCGGCACTCCCTCAGTACTGACCCTATGACAGTGCAGCACTCCCTCAATACTGACCCTCTGACAGTGTGGCACTCCCTCAGTACTGACCCTCTGACAGTGCGGCACTCCCTCAGTACTGACCCTCTGACAGTGCGGCACTCCCTCAGTACTGACCCTCTGACAGTGCGGCACTCCCTCAGTACTGACCCTCTGACAGTGCAGCACTCCCTCAGTACTGACCCTCTGACAGTGCGGCACTCTCAGTACTGACCCTCCCACAGTGCGACGCTCCCTCAGTACTGACCCTCTGACAGTGCGGCACTCCCTCAGTACTGACCCTCTGACAGTGCAGCACTCCCTCAATACTGACCCTCTGACAGTGAGGCACTCCCTCAGTACTGACCCTCTGACAGTGCGGCACTCCCTCAGTACTGACCCTCTGACAGTGCGGCGCTCCCTCAGTACTGACCCTCTGACAGTTCGGCACTCCCTCAGTACTGACCCTCTGACAGTGCGGCACTCCCTCAGTACTGACCCTCTGACAGTGCGGCACTCCCTCAGTACTGACCCTCTGACAGTGCAGCACTCCCTCAGTACTGACCCTCTGACAGTGCGGCACTCCCTCAGTACTGACTCTCTGACAGTGCGGCACTCCCTCAGTACTGACCCTCTGACAGTGCGACACTCCCTCAGTACTGACCCTCTGACAGTGGAGCACTCCCTCAGTACTGACCCTCTGACAGTGCAGCGCTCCCTCAGTACTGACCCTCTGACAGTGCAGCACTCCCTCAATATTGACCCTCTGACAGTGCGGCACTCCCTCAGTACTGACCCTCTGACAGTGCAGCACTCCCTCAGTACTGACCCTCTGACAGTGCGGCACTCCCTCAGTACTGACCCTCTGACAGTGCAGCGCTCCCTCAGTACTGACCCTCTGACAGTGCAGCACTCCCTCAATATTGACCCTCTGACAGTGCGGCACTCCCTCAGTACTGACCCTCCCACAGTGCGACGCTCCCTCAGTACTGACCCTCTGACAGTGCGGCACTCCCTCAGTACTGACCCTCTGACAGTGCAGCACTCCCTCAATACTGACCCTCTGACAGTGCGGCACTGCCTCAGTACTGACCCTCTGACAGTGCGGCACTCCCTCAGTACTGACCCTCTGACAGTGCGGCACTCCCTCAGTACTGACCCTCTGACAGTGCGGCACTCCCTCAGTACTGACCCTCTGACAGTGCAGCACTCCCTCAGTACTGACCCTCTGACAGTGCGGCACACTCTCAGTACTGACCCTCCCACAGTGCGACGCTCCCTCAGTACTGACCCTCTGACAGTGCGGCACTCCCTCAGTACTGACCCTCTGACAGTGCAGCACTCCCTCAATACTGACCCTCTGACAGTGTGGCACTCCCTCAGTACTGACCCTCTGACAGTGCGGCACTCCCTCAGTACTGACCCTCTGACAGTGCGCCGCTCCCTCAGTACTGACTCTCTGAGAGTGCGGCACTCCCTCAGTACTGACCCTCTGACAGTGCAGCACTCCCTCAATACTGACCCTCTGACAGTGCGGCACTCCCTCAGTACTGACCCTCTGACAGTGCGGCACTCCCTCAGTACTGACCCTCTGACAGTGCGGCACTCCCTCAGTACTGACCCTCTGACAGTGCGGCACTCCCTCAGTACTGACCCTCTGACAGTGCGGCACTCCCTCAGTACTGACCCTCTGACAGTGCGGCACTCCCTCAGTACTGACCCTCTGACAGTGCGGCACTCCCTCAGTACTGACCCTCTGACAGTGCGGCACTCCCTCAGTACTGACCCTCTGACAGTGCGGCACTCCCTCAGTACTGACCCTCTGACAGTGCGGCACTCCCTCAGTACTGACCCTCTGACAGTGCGGCACTCCCTCAGTACTGACCCTCTGACAGTGCGGCACTCCCTCAGTACTGACCCTCTGACAGTGCGGCACTCCCTCAGTACTGACCCTCTGACAGTGCGGCGCTCCCTCAGTACTGACTCTCTGACAGTGCGGCGCTCCCTCAGTACTGACTCTCTGACAGTGCGGCACTCCCTCAGTACTGATCCTCTGACAGTGCGGCGCTCCCTCAGTACTGACCCTCTGACAGTGCGGCACTCCCTCAGTACTGACCCTCTGACAGTGCGGCACTCCCTCAGTACTGACCCTCTGACAGTGCGGCACTCCCTCAGTACTGACCCTCTGACAGTGCGGCACTCACTCAGTACTGACTCTCTGACAGTGCGGCGCTCCCTCAGTACTGACACTCTGACAGTGCGGCGCTCCCTCAGTACTGACCCTCTGACAGTGCGGCGCTCCCTCAGTACTGACCCTCTGACAGTGCGGCACTCCCTCAGTACTGACCCTCTGACAGTGCGGCACTCCCTCAGTACTGACCCTCTGACAGTGCGGCACTCCCTCAGTACTGACCCTCTGACAGTGCGGCACTCCCTCAGTACTGACTCTCTGACAGTGCGGCGCTCCCTCAGTACTGACCCTCTGACAGTGCGGCACTCCCTCAGTACTGACCCTCTGACAGTGCGGCACTCCCTCAGTACTGACCCTCTGACAGTGCGGCACTCCCTCAGTACTGACCCTCTGACAGTGCGGCGCTCCCTCAGTACTGACCCTCTGACAGTGCGGCGCTCCCTCAGTACTGACCCTCTGACAGTGCGGCACTCCCTCAGTACTGACCCTCTGACAGTGCGGCACTCCCTCAGTACTGACCCTCTGACAGTGAGGCGCTCCCTCAGTACTGACCCTCTGACAGTGCGGCACTCCCTCAGTACTGACCCTCTGACAGTGCGGCGCTCCCTCAGTACTGACCCTCTGACAGTGCGGCACTCCCTCAGTACTGACCCTCTGACAGTGCGGCACTCCCTCAGTACTGAGCCTCTGACAGTGCGGCACTCCCTCAGTACTGACCCTCTGACAGTGCGGCACTCCCTCAGTACTGACTCTCTGACAGTGCGGCACTCCCTCAGTACTGACCCTCTGACAGTGCGGCGATCCCTCAGTACTGACCCTCTGACAGTGCGGCGCTCCCTCAGTACTGACCCTCTGACAGTGCGGCACTCCCTCAGTACTGACCCTCTGACAGTGCGGCGCTCCCTCAGTACTGACCCTCTGACAGTGCGGCACTCAGTACTGACCCTCTGACAGTGCGGCACTCCCTCAGTACTGACCCTCTGACAGTGCACTCCCTCAGTACTGACCCTCTGACAGTGCGGCACTCCCTCAGTACTGACCCTCTGACAGTGCGGCACTCCCTCAGTACTGACCCTCTGACAGTGCGGCGCTCCCTCAGTACTGACTCTCTGACAGTGCGGCACTCCCTCAGTACTGACCCTCTGACAGTGCGGCACTCCCTCAGTACTGACCCTCTGACAGTGCGGCGCTCCCTCAGTACTGACCCTCTGACAGTGCGGCGCTCCCTCAGTACTGACCCTCTGACAGTGCGGCACTCCCTCAGTACTGACCCTCTGACAGTGCGGCGCTCCCTCAGTACTGACCCTCTGACAGTGCGGCACTCCCTCAGTACTGACCCTCTGACAGTGCGGCACTCCCTCAGTACTGACCCTCCCACAGTGCGGCACTCCCTCAGTACTGACGCTCTGACAGTGCGGCACTCCCTCAGTACTGACCCTCTGACAGTGCAGCACTCCCTCAGTACTGACCCTCTGACAGTGCGGCGCTCCCTCAGTACTGACCCTCTGACAGTGCGGCGCTCCCTCAGTACTGACCCTCTGACAGTGCCGCACTCCCTCAGTACTGACCCTCTGACAGTGCGGCACTCCCTCAGTACTGACCCTCTGACAGTGCGGCACTCACTCAGTACTGACTCTCTGACAGTGCGGCACTCCCTCAGTACTGACCCTCTGACAGTGCGGCACTCACTCAGTACTGACCCTCTGACAGTGCGGCACACTCTCAGTACTGACCCTCCCACAGTGCGACGCTCCCTCAGTACTGACCCTCTGACAGTGCGGCACTCCCTCAGTACTGACCCTCTGACAGTGCAGCACTCCCTCAATACTGACCCTCTGACACTGTGGCACTCCCTCAGTACTGACCCTCTGACAGTGCGGCACTCCCTCAGTACTGACCCTCTGACAGTGCGGCACTCCCTCAGTACTGACCCTCTGACAGTGCGGCACTCCCTCAGTACTGACCCTCTGACAGTGCAGCACTCCCTCAGTACTGACCCTCTGACAGTGCGGCACTCCCTCAGTACTGACCCTCTGACAGTGCGGCACACTCTCAGTACTGACCCTCCCACAGTGCGACGCTCCCTCAGTACTGACCCTCTGACAGTGCGGCACTCCCTCAGTACTGACCCTCTGACAGTGCAGCACTCCCTCAATACTGACCCTCTGACAGTGTGGCACTCCCTCAGTACTGACCCTCTGACAGTGTGGCACTCCCTCAGTACTGACCCTCTGACAGTGTGGCGCTCCCTCAGTACTGACTCTCTGACAGTGCGGCACTCCCTCAGTACTGACCCTCTGACAGTGCGGCACTCCCTCAGTACTGACCCTCTGACAGTGCGGCACTCCCTCAGTACTGACCCTCTGACAGTGCAGCACTCCCTCAGTACTGACCCTCTGACAGTGCGGCACACTCTCAGTACTGACCCTCTGACAGTGCAGAGCTCCCTCAGTACTGACCCTCTGACAGTGCGGCACTCCCTCAGTACTGACCCTCTGACAGTGCGGCACTCCCTCAGTACTGACCCTCTGACAGTGCAGCACTCCCTCAGTACTGACCCTCTGACAGTGCGGCACTCCCTCAGTACTGACTCTCTGACAGTGCGGCACTCCCTCAGTACTGACCCTCTGACAGTGCGACACTCCCTCAGTACTGACCCTCTGACAGTGCAGCACTCCCTCAGTACTGACCCTCTGACAGTGCAGCGCTCCCTCAGTACTGACCCTCTGACAGTGCAGCACTCCCTCAATATTGACCCTCTGACAGTGCGGCACTCCCTCAGTACTGACCCTCTGACAGTGCAGCACTCCCTCAGTACTGACCCTCTGACAGTGCGGCACACTCTCAGTACTGACCCTCCCACAGTGCGGCACTCCCTCAGTACTGACCCTCTGACAGTGCGGCACTCCCTCAGTACTGACCCTCTGACAGTGCGGCACTCCCTCAGTACTGACCCTCCCACAGTGCGACGCTCCCTCAGTACTGACCCTCTGACAGTGCGGCACTCCCTCAGTACTGACCCTCTGACAGTGCAGCACTCCCTCAATACTGACCCTCTGACAGTGTGGCACTCCCTCAGTACTGACCCTCTGACAGTGCGGCACTCCCTCAGTACTGACCCTCTGACAGTGCGGCACTCCCTCAGTACTGACCCTCTGACAGTGCGGCACTCCCTCAGTACTGACCCTCTGACAGTGCAGCACTCCCTCAGTACTGACCCTCTGACAGTGCGGCACACTCTCAGTACTGACCCTCCCACAGTGCGACGCTCCCTCAGTACTGACCCTCTGACAGTGCGGCACTCCCTCAGTACTGACCCTCTGACAGTGCAGCACTCCCTCAATACTGACCCTCTGACAGTGTGGCACTCCCTCAGTACTGACCCTCTGACAGTGCGGCACTCCCTCAGTACTGACCCTCTGACAGTGCAGCGCTCCCTCAGTACTGACTCTCTGACAGTGCGGCACTCCCTCAGTCCTGACCCTCTGACAGTGCGGCACTCCCTCAGTCCTGACCCTCTGACAGTGCAGCACTCCCTCAATACTGACCCTCTGACAGTGTGGCACTCCCTCAGTACTGACCCTCTGACAGTGCGGCACTCCCTCAGTACTGACCCTCTGACAGTGCGGCACTCCCTCAGTACTGACCCTCTGACAGTGCGGCACTCCCTCAGTACTGACCCTCTGACAGTGCGGCGCTCCCTCAGTACTGACCCTCTGACAGTGCGGCACTCCCTCAGTCCTGACCCTCTGACAGTGCGGCACTCCCTCAGTACTGACCCTCTGACAGTGCGGCACTCCCTCAGTACTGACCCTCTGGCAGTGCGGCACTCCCTCAGTACTGACCCTCTGACAGTGCGGCACTCCCTCAGTACTGACCCTCTGACAGTGCGGCACTCCCTCAGTACTGACCCTCTGACAGTGCGGCACTCCCTCAGTACTGACCCTCTGACAGTGCGGCACTCCCTCAGTACTGACCCTCTGACAGTGCGGCACTCCCTCAGTACTGACCCTCTGACAGTGCGGCGCTCCCTCAGTACTGACTCTCTGACAGTGCGGCACTCCCTCAGTACTGACCCTCTGACAGTGCGGCGCTCCCTCAGTACTGACTCTCTGACAGTGCGGCACTCCCTCAGTACTGACCCTCTGACAGTGCGGCACTCCCTCAGTACTGACCCTCTGACAGTGCGGCGCTCCCTCAGTACTGACACTCTGACAGTGCGGCGCTCCCTCAGTACTGACCCTCTGACAGTGCGGCGCTCCCTCAGTACTGACCCTCTGACAGTGCGGCACTCCCTCAGTACTGACCCTCTGACAGTGCGGCACTCCCTCAGTACTGACCCTCTGACAGTGCGGCGCTCCCTCAGTACTGACCCTCTGACAGTGCGGCACTCCCTCAGTACTGACCCTCTGACAGTGCGGCGCTCCCTCAGTACTGACACTCTGACAGTGCGGCGCTCCCTCAGTACTGACCCTCTGACAGTGCGGCACTCCCTCAGTACTGACCCTCTGACAGTGCGGCGCTCCCTCAGTACTGACCCTCTGACAGTGCGGCGCTCCCTCAGTACTGACCCTCTGACAGTGCGGCGCTCCCTCAGTACTGACCCTCTGACAGTGCGGCACTCCCTCGGTACCGACCCTCTGACAGTGCAGCACTCCCTCAGTACTGACCCTCTGACAGTGCGGCGCTCCCTCAGTACTGACCCTCTGACAGTGTGGCACTCCCTCAGTACTGACCCTCTGACAGTGCGGCGCTCCCTCAGTACTGACCCTCTGACAGTGCGGCACTCAGTACTGACCCTCTGACAGTGCGGCACTCCCTCAGTACTGACCCTCTGACAGTGCAGCACTCCCTCGGTACTGACCCTCTGACAGTGCAGCACTCCCTCAGTACTGAGCCTCTAACAGGGCAGCACTCCCTCAGTACTGACCCTCTGACAGTGCAGCACTCCCTCAGTACTGACCCTCTGACAGTGCGGCACACTCTCAGTACTGACCCTCCCACAGTGCGACGCTCCCTCAGTACTGACCCTCTGACAGTGCGGCACTCCCTCAGTACTGACCCTATGACAGTGCAGCACTCCCTCAATACTGACCCTCTGACAGTGTGGCACTCCCTCAGTACTGACCCTCTGACAGTGCGGCACTCCCTCAGTACTGACCCTCTGACAGTGCGGCACTCCCTCAGTACTGACCCTCTGACAGTGCGGCACTCCCTCAGTACTGACCCTCTGACAGTGCAGCACTCCCTCAGTACTGACCCTCTGACAGTGCGGCACTCTCAGTACTGACCCTCCCACAGTGCGACGCTCCCTCAGTACTGACCCTCTGACAGTGCGGCACTCCCTCAGTACTGACCCTCTGACAGTGCAGCACTCCCTCAATACTGACCCTCTGACAGTGAGGCACTCCCTCAGTACTGACCCTCTGACAGTGCGGCACTCCCTCAGTACTGACCCTCTGACAGTGCGGCGCTCCCTCAGTACTGACCCTCTGACAGTTCGGCACTCCCTCAGTACTGACCCTCTGACAGTGCGGCACTCCCTCAGTACTGACCCTCTGACAGTGCGGCACTCCCTCAGTACTGACCCTCTGACAGTGCAGCACTCCCTCAGTACTGACCCTCTGACAGTGCGGCACTCCCTCAGTACTGACTCTCTGACAGTGCGGCACTCCCTCAGTACTGACCCTCTGACAGTGCGACACTCCCTCAGTCCTGACCCTCTGACAGTGCGGCACTCCCTCAGTACTGACTCTCTGACAGTGCGGCACTCCCTCAGTACTGACCCTCTGACAGTGCAGCGCTCCCTCAGTACTGACCCTCTGACAGTGCAGCACTCCCTCAATATTGACCCTCTGACAGTGCGGCACTCCCTCAGTACTGACCCTCTGACAGTGCAGCACTCCCTCAGTACTGACCCTCTGACAGTGCGGCACTCCCTCAGTACTGACCCTCTGACAGTGCAGCGCTCCCTCAGTACTGACCCTCTGACAGTGCAGCACTCCCTCAATATTGACCCTCTGACAGTGCGGCACTCCCTCAGTACTGACCCTCCCACAGTGCGACGCTCCCTCAGTACTGACCCTCTGACAGTGCGGCACTCCCTCAGTACTGACCCTCTGACAGTGCAGCACTCCCTCAATACTGACCCTCTGACAGTGCGGCACTGCCTCAGTACTGACCCTCTGACAGTGCGGCACTCCCTCAGTACTGACCCTCTGACAGTGCGGCACTCCCTCAGTACTGACCCTCTGACAGTGCGGCACTCCCTCAGTACTGACCCTCTGACAGTGCAGCACTCCCTCAGTACTGACCCTCTGACAGTGCGGCACACTCTCAGTACTGACCCTCCCACAGTGCGACGCTCCCTCAGTACTGACCCTCTGACAGTGCGGCACTCCCTCAGTACTGACCCTCTGACAGTGCAGCACTCCCTCAATACTGACCCTCTGACAGTGTGGCACTCCCTCAGTACTGACCCTCTGACAGTGCGGCACTCCCTCAGTACTGACCCTCTGACAGTGCGCCGCTCCCTCAGTACTGACTCTCTGAGAGTGCGGCACTCCCTCAGTACTGACCCTCTGACAGTGCAGCACTCCCTCAATACTGACCCTCTGACAGTGCGGCACTCCCTCAGTACTGACCCTCTGACAGTGCGGCACTCCCTCAGTACTGACCCTCTGACAGTGCGGCACTCCCTCAGTACTGACCCTCTGACAGTGCGGCACTCCCTCAGTACTGACCCTCTGACAGTGCGGCACTCCCTCAGTACTGACCCTCTGACAGTGCGGCACTCCCTCAGTACTGACCCTCTGACAGTGCGGCACTCCCTCAGTACTGACCCTCTGACAGTGCGGCACTCCCTCAGTACTGACCCTCTGACAGTGCGGCACTCCCTCAGTACTGACCCTCTGACAGTGCGGCACTCCCTCAGTACTGACCCTCTGACAGTGCGGCACTCCCTCAGTACTGACCCTCTGACAGTGCGGCACTCCCTCAGTACTGACCCTCTGACAGTGCGGCACTCCCTCAGTACTGACCCTCTGACAGTGCGGCGCTCCCTCAGTACTGACTCTCTGACAGTGCGGCGCTCCCTCAGTACTGACTCTCTGACAGTGCGGCACTCCCTCAGTACTGATCCTCTGACAGTGCGGCGCTCCCTCAGTACTGACCCTCTGACAGTGCGGCACTCCCTCAGTACTGACCCTCTGACAGTGCGGCACTCCCTCAGTACTGACCCTCTGACAGTGCGGCACTCCCTCAGTACTGACCCTCTGACAGTGCGGCACTCACTCAGTACTGACTCTCTGACAGTGCGGCGCTCCCTCAGTACTGACACTCTGACAGTGCGGCGCTCCCTCAGTACTGACCCTCTGACAGTGCGGCGCTCCCTCAGTACTGACCCTCTGACAGTGCGGCGCTCCCTCAGTACTGACCCTCTGACAGTGCGGCGCTCCCTCAGTACTGACCCTCTGACAGTGCGGCACTCCCTCAGTACTGACCCTCTGACAGTGCGGCACTCCCTCAGTACTGACCCTCTGACAGTGCGGCACTCCCTCAGTACTGACCCTCTGACAGTGCGGCACTCCCTCAGTACTGACCCTCTGACAGTGCAGCACTCCCTCAGTACTGACCCTCTGACAGTGCGGCACTCTCAGTACTGACCCTCCCACAGTGCGACGCTCCCTCAGTACTGACCCTCTGACAGTGCGGCACTCCCTCAGTACTGACCCTCTGACAGTGCAGCACTCCCTCAATACTGACCCTCTGACAGTGAGGCACTCCCTCAGTACTGACCCTCTGACAGTGCGGCACTCCCTCAGTACTGACCCTCTGACAGTGCGGCGCTCCCTCAGTACTGACCCTCTGACAGTGCGGCACTCCCTCAGTACTGACCCTCTGACAGTGCGGCACTCCCTCAGTACTGACCCTCTGACAGTGCGGCACTCCCTCAGTACTGACCCTCTGACAGTGCAGCACTCCCTCAGTACTGACCCTCTGACAGTGCGGCACTCCCTGAGTACTGACTCTCTGACAGTGCGGCACTCCCTCAGTACTGACTCTCTGACAGTGCGGCACTCCCTCAGTACTGACCCTCTGACAGTGCGACACTCCCTCAGTACTGACCCTCTGACAGTGGAGCACTCCCTCAGTACTGACCCTCTGACAGTGCAGCGCTCCCTCAATATTGACCCTCTGACAGTGCGGCACTCCCTCAGTACTGACCCTCTGACAGTGCAGCACTCCCTCAGTACTGACCCTCTGACAGTGCGGCACTCCCTCAGTACTGACCCTCTGACAGTGCAGCGCTCCCTCAGTACTGACCCTCTGACAGTGCAGCACTCCCTCAATATTGACCCTCTGACAGTGCGGCACTCCCTCAGTACTGACCCTCCCACAGTGCGACGCTCCCTCAGTACTGACCCTCTGACAGTGCGGCACTCCCTCAGTACTGACCCTCTGACAGTGCAGCACTCCCTCAATACTGACCCTCTGACAGTGCGGCACTGCCTCAGTACTGACCCTCTGACAGTGCGGCACTCCCTCAGTACTGACCCTCTGACAGTGCGGCACTCCCTCAGTACTGACCCTCTGACAGTGCGGCACTCCCTCAGTACTGACCCTCTGACAGTGGAGCACTCCCTCAGTACTGACCCTCTGACAGTGCAGCGCTCCCTCAATATTGACCCTCTGACAGTGCGGCACTCCCTCAGTACTGACCCTCTGACAGTGCAGCACTCCCTCAGTACTGACCCTCTGACAGTGCGGCACTCCCTCAGTACTGACCCTCTGACAGTGCAGCGCTCCCTCAGTACTGACCCTCTGACAGTGCAGCACTCCCTCAATATTGACCCTCTGACAGTGCGGCACTCCCTCAGTACTGACCCTCCCACAGTGCGACGCTCCCTCAGTACTGACCCTCTGACAGTGCGGCACTCCCTCAGTACTGACCCTCTGACAGTGCAGCACTCCCTCAATACTGACCCTCTGACAGTGCGGCACTGCCTCAGTACTGACCCTCTGACAGTGCGGCACTCCCTCAGTACTGACCCTCTGACAGTGCGGCACTCCCTCAGTACTGACCCTCTGACAGTGCGGCACTCCCTCAGTACTGACCCTCTGACAGTGCGGCACTCCCTCAGTACTGACCCTCTGACAGTGCGGCACACTCTCAGTACTGACCCTCCCACAGTGCGACGCTCCCTCAGTACTGACCCTCTGACAGTGCGGCACTCCCTCAGTACTGACCCTCTGACAGTGCAGCACTCCCTCAATACTGACCCTCTGACAGTGTGGCACTCCCTCAGTACTGACCCTCTGACAGTGCGGCACTCCCTCAGTACTGACCCTCTGACAGTGCGCCGCTCCCTCAGTACTGACTCTCTGAGAGTGCGGCACTCCCTCAGTACTGACCCTCTGACAGTGCAGCACTCCCTCAATACTGACCCTCTGACAGTGCGGCACTCCCTCAGTACTGACCCTCTGACAGTGCGGCACTCCCTCAGTACTGACCCTCTGACAGTACGGCACTCCCTCAGTACTGACCCTCTGACAGTGCGGCACTCCCTCAGTACTGACCCTCTGACAGTGCGGCACTCCCTCAGTACTGACCCTCTGACAGTGCGGCACTCCCTCAGTACTGACCCTCTGACAGTGCGGCACTCCCTCAGTACTGACCCTCTGACAGTGCGGCACTCCCTCAGTACTGACCCTCTGACAGTGCGGCACTCCCTCAGTACTGACCCTCTGACAGTGCGGCACTCCCTCAGTACTGACCCTCTGACAGTGCGGCACTCCCTCAGTACTGACCCTCTGACAGTGCGGCGCTCCCTCAGTACTGACTCTCTGACAGTGCGGCGCTCCCTCAGTACTGACTCTCTGACAGTGCGGCGCTCCCTCAGTACTGACCCTCTGACAGTGCGGCGCTCCCTCAGTACTGACCCTCTGACAGTGCGGCACTCCCTCAGTACTGACCCTCTGACAGTGCGGCACTCCCTCAGTACTGACCCTCTGACAGTGCGGCACTCCCTCAGTACTGACCCTCTGACAGTGCGGCACTCACTCAGTACTGACTCTCTGACAGTGCGGCGCTCCCTCAGTACTGACACTCTGACAGTGCGGCGCTCCCTCAGTACTGACCCTCTGACAGTGCGGCGCTCCCTCAGTACTGACCCTCTGACAGTGCGGCGCTCCCTCAGTACTGACCCTCTGACAGTGCGGCGCTCCCTCAGTACTGACCCTCTGACAGTGCGGCACTCCCTCAGTACTGACCCTCTGACAGTGCGGCGCTCCCTCAGTACTGACCCTCTGACAGTGCGGCACTCCCTCGGTACCGACCCTCTGACAGTGCAGCACTCCCTCAGTACTGACCCTCTGACAGTGCGGCGCTCCCTCAGTACCGACCCTCTGACAGTGCAGCACTCCCTCAGTACTGACCCTCTGACAGTGCGGCGCTCCCTCAGTACTGACCCTCTGACAGTGCGGCGCTCCCTCAGTACTGACCCTCTGACAGTGCGGCGCTCCCTCAGTACTGACCCTCTGACAGTGCGGCACTCCCTCAGTACTGACCCTCTGACAGTGCGGCACTCCCTCAGTACTGACCCTCTGACAGTGCGGCACTCCCTCAGTACTGACCCTCTGACAGTGCGGCACTCCCTCAGTACTGACCCTCTGACAGTGCGGCGCTCCCTCAGTACTGACCCTCTGACAGTGCGGCACTCCCTCAGTACTGATCCTCTGACAGTGCGGCGCTCCCTCAGTACTGACCCTCTGACAGTGCGGCACTCCCTCAGTACTGACCCTCTGACAGTGCGGCACTCACTCAGTACTGACTCTCTGACAGTGCGGCGCTCCCTCAGTACTGACACTCTGACAGTGCGGCGCTCCCTCAGTACTGACCCTCTGACAGTGCGGCGCTCCCTCAGTACTGACCCTCTGACAGTGCGGCGCTCCCTCAGTACTGACCCTCTGACAGTGCGGCGCTCCCTCAGTACTGACCCTCTGACAGTGCGGCACTCCCTCGGTACCGACCCTCTGACAGTGCAGCACTCCCTCAGTACCGACCCTCTGACAGTGCGGCGCTCCCTCAGTACTGACCCTCTGACAGTGCGGCGCTCCCTCAGTACCGACCCTCTGACAGTGCGGCACTCCCTCAGTACTGACCCTCTGACAGTGCGGCACTCCCTCAGTACTGACCCTCTGACAGTGCGGCACTCCCTCAGTACTGACCCTCTGACAGTGCGGCACTCCCTCAGTACTGACCCTCTGACAGTGCGGCACTCCCTCAGTACTGACCCTCTGACAGTGCGGCACTCCCTCAGTACTGACTCTCTGACAGTGCGGCGCTCCCTCAGTACTGACCCTCTGACAGTGCGGCACTCCCTCAGTACTGACCCTCTGACAGTGCGGCACTCCCTCAGTACTGACCCTCTGACAGTGCGGCACTCCCTCAGTACTGACCCTCTGACAGTGCGGCGCTCCCTCAGTACTGACCCTCTGACAGTGCGGCGCTCCCTCAGTACTGACCCTCTGACAGTGCGGCACTCCCTCAGTACTGACCCTCTGACAGTGCGGCACTCCCTCAGTACTGACCCTCTGACAGTGCGGCGCTCCCTCAGTACTGACCCTCTGACAGTGCGGCACTCCCTCAGTACTGACCCTCTGACAGTGCGGCGCTCCCTCAGTACTGACCCTCTGACAGTGCGGCCCTCCCTCAGTACTGACCCTCTGACAGTGCGGCACTCCCTCAGTACTGAGCCTCTGACAGTGCGGCACTCCCTCAGTACTGACCCTCTGACAGTGCGGCACTCCCTCAGTACTGACCCTCTGACAGTGCGGCACTCCCTCAGTACTGACTCTCTGACAGTGCGGCGATCCCTCAGTACTGACCCTCTGACAGTGCGGCGATCCCTCAGTACTGACCCTCTGACAGTGCGGCGCTCCCTCAGTACTGACCCTCTGACAGTGCGGCACTCCCTCAGTACTGACCCTCTGACAGTGCGGCGCTCCCTCAGTACTGACCCTCTGACAGTGCGGCACTCAGTACTGACCCTCTGACAGTGCGGCACTCCCTCAGTACTGACCCTCTGACAGTGCACTCCCTCAGTACTGACCCTCTGACAGTGCGGCACTCCCTCAGTACTGACCCTCTGACAGTGCGGCACTCCCTCAGTACTGACCCTCTGACAGTGCGGCGCTCCCTCAGTACTGACTCTCTGACAGTGCGGCACTCCCTCAGTACTGACCCTCTGACAGTGCGGCACTCCCTCAGTACTGACCCTCTGACAGTGCGGCGCTCCCTCAGTACTGACCCTCTGACAGTGCGGCGCTCCCTCAGTACTGACCCTCTGACAGTGCGGCACTCCCTCAGTACTGACCCTCTGACAGTGCGGCACTCCCTCAGTACTGACCCTCCCACAGTGCGGCACTCCCTCAGTACTGACGCTCTGACAGTGCGGCACTCCCTCAGTACTGACCCTCTGACAGTGCAGCACTCCCTCAGTACTGACCCTCTGACAGTGCGGCGCTCCCTCAGTACTGACCCTCTGACAGTGCGGCGCTCCCTCAGTACTGACCCTCTGACAGTGCCGCACTCCCTCAGTACTGACCCTCTGACAGTGCGGCACTCCCTCAGTACTGACCCTCTGACAGTGCGGCACTCACTCAGTACTGACTCTCTGACAGTGCGGCACTCCCTCAGTACTGACCCTCTGACAGTGCGGCACTCCCTCAGTACTGACCCTCTGACAGTGCAGCTCTCCCTCAGTACTGACCCTCTGACAGTGCGGCACTCCCTCAGTACTGACCCTCTGACAGTGCGGCGCTCCCTCAGTACTGACCCTCTGACAGTGCGGCACTCCCTCAGTACTGACCCTCTGACAGTGCGGAGCTCCCTCAGTACTGACCCTCTGACAGTGCGGCACTCCCTCAGTACTGACCCTCTGACAGTGCGGCGCTCCCTCAGTACTGACCCTCTGACAGTGCGGCACTCCCTCAGTACTGACCCTCTGACAGTGCGGCACTCCCTCAGTACTGACCCTCTGACAGTGCCGCACTCCCTCAGTACTGACCCTCTGACAGTGCGGAGCTCCCTCAGTACTGACCCTCTGCAGCCCGTCAGGGAGAGAAGAATTTAAAATCAGACGCAGCATGTCTGTCTGAGTGTTCCACAGTATCTTGGTGCTTTCTTGATTTTTTTGAGCCTAGTTGAAATATTTGTTCTGTTCCCAGAACCCTCTGCTTTGTACGAGATCAAGATGTCGGCTTTCAACCTGTACGGAGATGGGAACGCCACGAGGCGGTACGTGTCTCTGAAAGACAGCATTGAGATGCCAGGTATGTGTGAGGGTACACAGCTCCCTCACCCCCCCCCTGTCATTATGGGTATGTGTGAGGGTACACAGCTCCCTAACCCCCCCTCCCTGTCATTATGGGTATGTGTGAGTGTACACGCAGCTCCCTAACCCCCCCTGTCATTATGGGTATGTGTGAGGGTACACAGCTCCCTAACCCCCCCCCCCTGTCATTTTGGGTATGTGTGAGGGTACACAGCTCCCTAACCCCCCCCCCCCCTGTCATTATGGGTATGTGTGAGTGTACACGGAGCTCCCTAACCCCCCCCCCCTGTCATTATGGGTATGTGTGAGGGTACACGGAGCTCCCTTACCCCACCCCCCCCCCCTGTCATTATGGGTATGTGTGAAGGTACACGGAGCTCCCTAACCCCCCCCCCCTGTCATTATGGGTATGTGTGAGTGTACACACAGCTCCCTAACCCCCCCCCCTGTCATTATGGGTATGTGTGAGTGTACACGGAGCTCCCTAACCCCCCCCCTGTCATTATGGGTATGTGTGAGTGTACACGGAGCTCCCTAACCCCCCCCCCCCTGTCATTATGGGTATGCGTGAGTGTACACGGAGCTCCCTAACCCCCCCCCCTGTCATTATGGGTATGTGTGAGTGTACACGGAGCTCCCTAACCCCCCCCCCCTGTCATTATGGGTATGTGTGAGTGTACACGCAGCTCCCTAACCCCCTCCCCGTCATTATGGGTATGTGTGAGTGTACACGCAGCTCCCTAACCCCCTCCCCCTGTCATTATGGGTATGTGTGAGGGTACACACAGCTCCCTAACCCCCCCCCCCCTGTCATTATGGGTATGTGTGAGTGTACACGCAGCTCCCGAACCCCCCCCTGTCATTATGGGTATGTGTGAGTGTACACGCAGCTCCCTAACCCCCCCCTGTCATTATGGGTATGTGTGAGTGTACACGCAGCTCCCTAACCCCCCCCCCTGTCATTATGGGTATGTGTGAGTGTACACACAGCTCCCTAACCCCCCCCCTGTCATTATGGGTATGTGTGAGTGTACACGCAGCTCCCGAACCCCCCCCCTGTCATTATGGGTATGTGTGAGTGTACACGCAGCTCCCTAACCCCCTCCCCCTGTCATTATGGGTATGTGTGAGTGTACACACAGCTCCCTAACCCCCTCCCCCTGTCATTATGGGTATGTGTGAGTGTACACGCAGATCCCTAACCCCCCCCCCCTGTCGTTATGGGTATGTGTGAGTGTACACACAGCTCCCTAACCCCCCCCCCGTCACTATGGGTATGTGTGAGGGTACACAGGTCCCTAACCCCCCCCCCCCCCCCCCCCCGTCACTATGGGTATGTGTGAGTGTACACACAGCTCCCTAACCCCCCCCCCCCCCCCGTCACTATGGGTATGTGTGAGGGTACACAGGTCCCTAACCCCCCCCCCCCGTCACTATGGGTATGTGTGAGTGTACACGGAGCTCCCTAACCCCCCCCCCCTGTCATTATGGGTATGTGTGAGTGTACACACAGCTCCCTAACCCCCCCCCTGTCATTATGGGTATGTGTGAGTGTACACACAGCTCCCTCACCCCCCCCCCCTGTCATTATGGGTATGTGTGAGGGTACACAGCTCCCTAACCCCCTCCCCCTGTCATTATGGGTATGTGTGAGTGTACACACAGCTCCCTAACCCCCCCCCCCCTGTCATTATGGGTATGTGTGAGTGTACACACAGCTCCCTAACCCCCCCCCCCCTCTGTCACTATGGGTATGTGTGAGGGTACACAGCTCCCTAACCCCCCCCCTGTCATTATGGGTATGTGTGAGGGTACACAGCTCCCTAACCCCCTCCCCCTGTCATTATGGGTATGTGTGAGTGTACACACAGCTCCCTAACCCCCCCCCCCCCTGTCATTATGGGTATGTGTGAGTGTACACACAGCTCCCTAACCCCCCCCCCCTCTGTCACTATGGGTATGTGTGAGTGTACACGGAGCTCCCTCACCCCCCCTGTCATTATGGGTATGTGTGAGTGTACACGGAACTCCCTAACCCCCCCCCTGTCATTATGGGTATGTGTGAGTGTACACGGAGCTCCCTAACCCCCCCCCTGTCACTATGGGTATGTGTGAGTGTACACGGAGCTCCCTAACCCCCCCCCCCGTCATTATGGGTATGTGTGAGTGTACACACAGCTCCCTAACCCCCTCCCCCTGTCATTATGGGTATGTGTGAGTGTACACGCAGCTCCCTAACCCCCCCCCCCCCCTGTCGTTATGGGTATGTGTGAGTGTACACACAGCTCCCTAACCCCCCCCCTGTCATTATGGGTATGTGTGAGTGTACACACAGCTCCCTCACCCCCCCCCCCTGTCATTATGGGTATGTGTGAGGGTACAGAGCTCCCTAACCCCCTCCCCCTGTCATTATGGGTATGTGTGAGTGTACACACAGCTCCCTAACCCCCCCCCCCGTCACTATGGGTATGTGTGAGGGTACACAGGTCCCTAACCCCCCCCCCCCCGTCACTATGGGTATGTGTGAGTGTACACACAGCTCCCTAACCCCCCCCCCCGTCACTATGGGTATGTGTGAGGGTACACTGGTCCCTAACCCCCCCCCCGTCACTATGGGTATGTGTGAGTGTACACGGAGCTCCCTAACCCCCCCCTGTCATTATGGGTATGTGTGAGTGTACACACAGCTCCCTAACCCCCCCCCCTGTCATTATGGGTATGTGTGAGTGTACACACAGCTCCCTCACCCCCCCCCCCCCTGTCATTATGGGTATGTGTGAGGGTACACAGCTCCCTAACCCCCTCCCCCTGTCATTATGGGTATATGTGAGTGTACACGGAGCTCCCTCACCCCCCCCCCCCTCTGTCACTATGGGTATGTGTGAGTGTACACGGAGCTCCCTCACCCCCCCTGTCATTATGGGTATGTGTGAGTGTACACGGAGCTCCCTAACCCCCCCCCTGTCACTATGGGTATGTGTGAGTGTACACGGAGCTCCCTAACCCCCCCCCCCCCCGTCACTATGGGTATGTGTGAGTGTACACACAGCTCCCTGACCCCCCCCCCCCGTCACTATGGGTATGTGTGAGGGTACACAGGTCCCGAACCCCCCCCCCCCCGTCATTATGGGTATGTGTGAGGGTACACAGCTCCCTAACCCCCCCCCCCCCGTCACTATGGGTATGTGTGAGGGTACACAGCTCCCTGACCAGCCACCCCACCCGTCTCTGTTCACAGCTCCGCAAGATCCCACCTGTGACTGTAAGAAGTCGGCAGAAAGTCCGCTGACTGGGATCGTGGTCGGTATCCACATTGGAATGGCCTGCATCATCTTCTGTGTCCTCTTCCTCCTGCTCGGATACCGCCGAAGGTAACACGGGATAGAGGGAGAGGGGCGGGGCAGAGGGGGAGGAATAGGTAGGGGGGCAGAGGAAGAGGATAGCGAGAGGGGGGGGGGGGGATAGAGGGAGGAACGGAGGAGGGATATGGGGGGGGGATAGAGGGAGGAAGGATTGCGGGATGGAGGAAAGGGATGGTGGGAGGGGAGATAGGGAACAGGAGAGGGTGACAGGCTGGAATGTGATGAGGGTGGAGGTTGAGGGTGGGGGTTGGGGGGGGGGGGGGTGGGGTGGGGAAGTGAGTGAAGGGGCAGGGGAGGGATGGAGGGGAGTGGCAGGGGGGAATATCGGGCAGGGATTGAGGGGTGGAAGCGGAGGAGGGGGTGTTGGGAGGGTGGGGGTTAGTTGGTTATCCGGATAAGGTGCTCACTGTGTCCATGTTGTTTGTAGTCTGTTTGGATGTAAGGGCATCAAGGAGAGTTGGACAGTGCCACAGGATGGACATAGCATGGCCCAAGAGGGGCAGAATGGCCACGTGGAGGCAGACAAAAAGGAAGAAGTTGGGAGAATGATGGAGATGACGGAATTGGTCAGTATGGCGAGACCAATCTTCAAACTGATTACAAATTCCCTGTTAAACCCATCATGTGTCCTTCCCATCGCCCTGACCCCCCCTCTGCCTTTTGATTGGTTTCAGAATGGAGATGCAGCTTCCGGGAACCTGGGAGAGCGGGAACGTGCCCCCAGCCAGCTCCAGGTGGTGATGGAGGAGCACCCAACAGCGCCCAAACCCTGAGAGCATCCAGCAGCAACACCAGCTCCACCTTTCCCACTGAACCTCTATTCCTCGCACCCAAAGATCTGACCTGACTTCGAAAGCGGGTTGCGATCGGCTCGCAAACCGCGTTTGGACTCTAGCCCAGTTTCAGAGCTGATTGAAACCCGGTTCGAGTCCGGATTGAAAATCAGAATTGAAATCTGCTTTAACTGGGATTTAAACCAGCCTTTCGCCGCCTTCTTCGTGCTGGCCCAGTGCCGTTGGGCGCTCCAAAGATTCCTACCTCAATTGACGTGAATGTTTCAAACTTGAGCCATTTTTATACTCCGCACCCACGGTAATGGGCAGTAACTGTCGGATCCCGAGGGACTGACATAAACCTACCTACCTCCAACAATGTGGGACTTTCCCTCAGCACTGTTTACACCCCTCCCCGAAAAGAGGGGGTGTAATATTCTTCCAGCGTACACAAGAGACTCGACACATCCAAAGATTTTAGAGATTTAGGGACAGAAACTGAATTTATCTTCTATTTTTTAAATCAAATAGCTTTGAGGTCTCCGAGGTGGTCAGCGGGCAGCCAGGCAGCCTCGCAGACCGGATGGAGTTTTCGCCCCGAGTCCCCGAGGGCTATCGGGGGGTGAGCCAGGAAACTGAGTGTTTGATCAGAGAGAGAGAGAGAAAAGGGTGTTCCTCGCACCAAGACCAAAGACAGACAAACCGCCGGAGGTGGTGGGGTCTCTGCTAATTTCAGTGTGTTCGAGGATGTCCCAGACTCTCCTCTCTCTCCATCCCTATTCTTCCCCCCCCCCCCCCCCCAACTCTCCAGAACGCAGCCCGACTGATAAACCAGAACTGGCTAGCTGTAGACATGAAGGGAGGTGGTGGCCCCAATCCGTTTGAAATGGCCATTGTCTGTGTGGAGTTTGCACGTTCTCCCCATGTTTGCATGGGTTTCGCCCCCACAACCCAAAGATGTGCAGGGTAGATGGATTGGCCGTGTTAAATTGCCCCTTAATTGGAAAACAACAATTGGGTACTCTTTAAAAAATCATTGTCAGCAAACCCCCCCCCCCACCCCCAGCAGTCGCGACACATCTGATCACCTCCTACCTGATACCCACTTCCAGGGATTACTAACTAATCCCCAGACTGAAGCCTGCTCTCTGTAACCTAACCTGCACATCCCTCGACACTGAAGGGCTGTTTAGCAGGGCCAATCCACCTAACCTGAACATCTTTGGACTGGAAAGATCTGGGGCTGGTTTAGCCATCCATTATTGAACGGTGGGACAGGGTTCAAGGGGCTGAATGGCCACCGCCTCTTCCCATGACTGTCAGTCTATGACACCCGCCAACATCATCCTCCCCTTTCTAATATGTGACCAAATAAACACTCCGTCTCCTGTGGCAGTGTCTCACTCTGGCTCGTTTGTTACCTCAGTCAGTAGTTATTGAATTTAGATATAATCCAAAAAAGCTTTTTAAATGTCAGTTTTTAAAAGATCACCAAACGCTCACTGACGGTGGGTTTGATACCAAAGTTCCCCCCGCTTTTTAACCATTTCTGTAGGCCGGAAGCTTTTTGTTCCTTGTATTCCCACGCACGACAGGGAGGGCACCGTCCCTTGTATTCCCACGCACGACAGGGAGGGCACCGTCCCTTGTATTCCCACGCACGACAGGGAGGGCACCGTCCCTTGTATTCCCACGCACGACAGGGAGGGCACCGTCCCTTGTATTCCCACGCACGGCAGGGAGGGCACCGTCCCTTGTATTCCCACGCACGGCAGGGAGGGCACCGTCCCTTGTATTCCCACGCACGGCAGGGAGGGCACCGTCTCCCCTTGCACTGACAGGAGTCAGCTGGCTGGCTGTAGGCCGGGTTACACAGCCCACGGCGCCTCCTCTAGCTGTGGTCAGGAGGAGAGATCCTTCCCGCTGTAGACACATTCCCCAGGATGGGGGGGGGGGGGGGATGGGAACATCCCTCCTGCCCTGGACAGGTTTCCTGGGGAATCTGGTCTGAACCTTTGGCCCGTGTTTACAGTAAGTGTCTCGGTGCCACCCCCTTTCTTCTACCTGCTATAGAGATCCTCACCGTGTTGTACATCTTCTTCCAGATCCTATTTACAAACAGATGTAATGTTTACTTTGAGTTTTGATGGCATTATTTTCAGATATTGCTACTGCTTGGGTGATTTTAGAAAACCATTTCTCACCAAAAGATACTTCTTTTGAATTATTCAGAATGAACAATGGTTTAATTTTTGTGGGGTGGGCGGGGAATTACTGAGACACAAATGTTCCAATTTGTAAAAACCCTGGATTTGCTCAGGACGTCGTCTTGTCTGAAGCAGCGGCAGCTAAGATAATCCAGTGGTCAGTTGTCCCTCCCTTCGCCAAAATCAAAGACTGTGCCTCTCTCTCCAACACTGCAGCAGGGGTTACGGGGTGCTCGCTGACCTTTAGCCCGAGACCAGGGATACCTAGGCCCAGCTGCTCCATCAATGATCTTCCCTCCATCGTAGGTCAGAAGTGGGGAGTTTGCGATGACTGCACAATGTTCCGCACCATTCGCGACTCCCCAGATACTGAAGCAGTCCCTGTCCAAATGCAGCAAGACCCGGACAATATCCAGGCTCGGGCTGGCAAGGGGCAAGTTACATTCGCGCCACACAAGTGCCAGGCAATGTCCATCTCCGACAAGAGAGGATCTAACCACCGCCCCGTGACATTCAATGGCATCACCATCGCTGAATCCCCCACTATCAACATCCTGGAGGTTACCACTGATCAGAAACTGAACTGGACCCAGCCGTATAAATACTGTGGCTACCAGAGCAGGTCAGAGGCTGGGAATCCTGCAGAGAATAACTCACCTCCTGACCCCCCAAAGCCTGTCCACCATCGACAAGGCACAAGTCAGGAGTGCGATGGGAGACTCTCCACTTGCCTGGATGAGCGCAGCTCCCAACAACACTCAAGAAGTTCAACACCATCCAGGACAAAGCAGCCCCGCTTGATTGCTCCCCCTTCCACAAACATTCACTCCCTCCACCACCGCGCACAGTGGCAGCCGTGTGTACCATCTACAAGATGCACTGCAGCGACTCACCAAGGTTCCTTAGACAGCACCTTCCAAACCCACGACCACTGCCATCTAGAAGGACAAGAGCAGCAGATACCTGGGAACCCCACCACCTGGAGGCTCCCCTCCGAGCCCCTCACCATCCCGACTCGGAAATATATCGCCCGTTCCTTCACTGTCGCCGGGGCAACATCCTGGAACTGGCTCCCTAACAGCACGGTGGGTGTACCTACACCACAGGAGCTGCTGTGGTTCAAGGCAGCAATTAGGATGGGCACCAAAGGCTGTTCCAGCCCCGACACGCACATCCTGTAAATTAGTTTGTTTTTTAAAAAAAGAACAAGTCTAACACAGCTCACCCTGACTGGAATTAGCAACCCCCAGTTAATTGTAGTGCTCCGAATGAGAGTGTGCTGCTTGGAAAGTGCCATCACGGCAGACTGTCTGTGTAACATTGCCCGAGACACATTGAAAAGGGGGACTCCCACCCCAGCTGCATGTCCAGAAACAGATTGGAACCGATCGCCGGCTGGGTGAGGTGGGAGCACTGGCATCAGTGTTCTCCCAAAATAAATACTCAAATAATCCAGAAAATGCCACTCCATTTCTTTTTTTTTAGCCACTGGGCTGTTATTTCAACACGTGATGTGCCAAAAACTATTTTCTGATTAATAACGTGTGAAATCAACTGCCTCGAGTGGTGTGGGCTGGGGCGGCACAAGACTTACCTACCCCCCAGGCCAAGACTCGGAGCTCTGCCTCTCCGGCTGGACGGCTAACGCCCTCGTTACTCACTCAGTGCTCCAGCCGCCTGCCCTCCCGTCGGGGCAGTGCTGTCCACTCTGAAGTCTATAGTCAAACCTGAGAGCAGGAGCTAGTACCAATGAAATGAAAACTCTTTTCTGTGTATTTTTGTAAAAGATGCTTGTTAAATGTTTGAATTTCTCTCGAATGTACGTTTTGATCACCAGGCTCTGCGGGATGCGGATTATTTTTCCACCCTTTGTACGTTGACGTCGCTGTAAAGATTATTTTCTCCCCCACCCACATTTCCTGGCATGGGGGTCAGTGCCCCCCTGCCCTGGCCACCGTCTACGTGTGCCTTGAAATCAGTAACCTTACAACAGAACGAGAAACAGAAATGAAAATCACTTATCGTCACAAGTCGGCTTCACATGAAGTTACTGTGAAAAGCCCCTAGTCGCCACATTCCGGCACCTGTTCGGGGAGGCTGGTACAGGAATTGAACCCGCGCTGCTGGTCTGCTTGCAAAGCCAGCGATTTAGCCCTGTGCTAAACAGCTGCGAATGCGCAGCAGAGTTGGGCAGTACCCGTGGAGAAAGCAGTTAACGAAGGGTTAACGTTTTCGGGTCGGCCTGACGCCCCTTCGGGGCTGGGGAGGGGGTGAAATGTGTCGTCCCTCCCCACTCAGCTCCGAGGAAGGGCCCAGCATTGTGTTTTTATTTCTGATTTTCAGCATCCATTGTTTTAATTTTGAGTACCCAATTCTTTCCCCCACCCCAATTAAGGGGCAATTTAGCCTGGCCAAGCCACAGACCCTGCACATCTTTGGGTTGTGGTGGTGGGGGGGGGCCACGCAGACATCCACCGTATTTTCTAACCTTTCGATAATCACTTTACCCCTCACTTATCTGGACCAAGGGCATCGGGACGGGCAAGAGTGAGACACCTCGTCCTCCAGCCTAGAATCCGTACCTCCTTGACCGTCCTGGTAAAACAGGGGCTCCCACCTCTAACTCTATCCGTGCAACAGCAGCTCATAATCCAGGGTTGGAAACATTGGATCCCGCACGGCCTCATTCTCTTCAAAGACATCTCCATTTAGAACATTTCCTTTCGGTAAAATAAAATTATTTGAAAAAAACGCTACTGTCTTTAAGATGCTAATTTCATTAAGTGTTTACAGCATTGCAGGTTGTGACAAGGCCGTGCCAGGATTGTTTTAACAGAATCTAGTCTCCGCGGCCGAATGTCCACCTTACCCACAGTTAAGACATCCCCGGCTACCCTGGTGAATGGAGCACTTCGGAGGTTGGCCAGCAGGTGGCCGGACGTTTCCATAGTTCAGCTGGGTGGAGAAATCACCCTCAGCTGAGCCAGAGCTCCTGGGGTCACTGGCTGGGGGCGACCCACCAGCGCAGTTTGAATCCTGCGCCCGTACCCAACCCCTCAACCTCTGACCCCACTCGGCTGACAGACCGGGCTCCCCCCCCACAGCCCCGTCTCGGTTAATGCTCAGCCGATAGAACCAGCTGGTGCCCCTGAACAGGCTGGAGGAGCCGACACACAGACTAGTCAAGCAACTCAAGGGCAGCACGGTAGCACTGTGGTTAGCACAAATGCTTCACAGCTCCAGGGTCCCAGGTTCGATTCCGGCTTGGGTCACTGTCTGTGCGGAGTCTGCACATTCTCCCCGTGTCTGCGTGGGTTTCCTCCGGGTGCTCCGGTTTCCTCCCACAGTCCAAAGATGTGCAGGTTGGGTGGATTGGCCAATGATAAATTGCCCTTAGTGTCCAAAATTGCCCTTAGTGTTGGGTTGGGTTACTGGGTGATGGGGATAGGGTGGAGGTGTTGACCTTGGGTAGGGTGCTCTTTCCAAGAGCCGGTGCAGACTCGATGGGGCGAATGGCCTCCTTCTGCACTGTAAATTCTAAGAATCACTCTACCATTACCACCCAGCCAGGGGATCAACCCTGGTTCAGTGAAGAGAGCAGGCGAGCTTGCCGGGAGCAAAACCAGGCATAACTGGCGATGCTACCACCCAGGGTTTGTGTGCCACAGTATAAGCAGCAAGTAATAGACAGAGCTCAGCCATTCCACAACCAACGCATCAGATCTGAGCTCTGCAGTCCTGCTACATCCAGCCGTGACTGGCGGTGGACAATTAACCAACTCACAAATCTCCCCATCCTCAGCATATCAGTGAAAAGGCTGAAGCATTCGCTACAATCTTCAGCCGGACATGCCGAGTGGATGATCCGTCTCGGTCTCCTCCGGAGGTCCCCAGCATCACCGATGTCAGTCTTCAGCCAGTACGGTTCACTCCACGTGATAGCAAGAAACGGCTGAAGGCGCTGGACACAGCAAAGGCTCTGGGCCCTGACAATATGAAAATGAAAATAGATCGTCACAAGTAGGCTTCAAATGAAGTTACTGTGAAAAGCCCCTAGTCGCCACATTCCGGCGCCTGTTCAGGGAGGCTGGTACGGGAATCGACCCGTGCTGCTGGCCTGCCTTGGTCTGCTTTCAAAGCCAGCGATTTAGCCCAGAGTGCTAAACCAGCCCCCAATATCCCAGCAATAGTACTGAAGACGTGCGCTCTGGAACTTGCCACACCCCTAGCCAAGCTGTTACTGTAGCTTCATCGACCAGAAATGTGGAATATATCCCAGATATTCCCTGTGCACAAAAAAAAGACAGATCAAACCCAGCCAACCACCCATCGGTCTACCCTTGATCATCAGAAGCTGATGAAAGGTGTCATCAACAATGCTTTCAAGCAGCACTTGCTTGGCAATAACCTGCTGAGTTTGGGTTCCTCCAGGATCACTCAGCTCCTGACCACATTTCAACAAAGAGCTGAACCCCTGAGGTGAGAGGACTGCCCTCGACATCAAGGCAGCGTTTGACCGAGTGTGGCATCAAGGAGCCCGAGCGAAACTGGAGTCAGTGGGAATCAGGGGGGAAACTCCCCGCTGGTTGGAGTCATTCCCGGCACAAAGGAAGATGGTTGCAGTGGTTGGAGGTCAATCATCTCAGCTCCAGGACATCACTGCAGGAGTTCCTCAGGGTAGTGTCCTCGGCCCCAACCATCTTCAGCTGCTCCATCACTGACCTTCCCTCCATCATAAGGTCAGGAGTTTGCGGGTGACTGCACAATGTTCCGCACCATTCGCGACTCCCCAGACACTGAAGCAGTCCCTGTCCAAATGCAGCAAGACCCGGACAATATCCAGGCTCGGGGCTGACAAGGGGCAAGTTACATTCGCGCCACACAAGTGCCAGGGAATGTCCATCTCCGACAAGAGAGGATCTAACCATCGCCCCGTGACATTCAATGGCATTACCGTCGCTGTGTCCCCCACTATCAACATCCTGGGGTTACCATTGATCAGAAACTGAACTGGACCCAGCCGTATAAATACTGTGGCTACCAGAGCAGGTCAGAGGCTGGGAATCCTGCGGAGAGCAACTCACCTCCTGCCCCCCCTCCCAAAGCCTGTCCACCATCTACAAGGCACAAGTCAGGAGTGTGATGGGAGACTCTCCACTTGCCTGGATGAGCGCAGCTCCAACACTCAAGAAGCTAGACACCATCCAGGACAAAGCAGCCCCGCTTGTTTGCTCCCCCTTCCACATTCACTCCCTCCACCAGCGACGCACAGTGACAGCCGTGTGCACCAGCTACAAGATGCACTGCAGTAACTCACCAAGGTTCCAAAGGACAAGAGCAGCAGATACCTGGGAACCCCACCACCTGCCGGTTCCCCTGCAAGTCACCCACCACCCTGACTTGTACGTCGGCCGTTCCTTCACTGTCACTGGTTTGAAGTCCAGGAAGTCCCTCCCTAACAGCACAGTGGGTGTACCTACACCTCAGGGACTGCAGAGGGCACAAGACGACAGCTCACCCCCACCTTCTGAAGGGCAACGAGAGAATGGCAACCCATGCTGGTCGAACCAGAGGCGCCCACATCCCAGAAAGTCACATTTTAACAAACCGACAGATTGCGAGGCTTTACAGTGAGTAGATCAAAACGATATTCAGCTTCATTTTATTTACAAAGGACAGGATAAGAACTTTATCACAATATTTACAGGTCAGAAATGATAACTAACACGGTTATAATGGCCAGCAATGAATTAGCCTCAACATTCAAGCTCCCTGAGCATTCAGCCTACCCCTGGACTGACCTCCTTCACGCATGCAGCACACAGGCAGGGCAGGGAAGCGTGCACAGGTTTATAGAACAACGCCGCTCAAACTCTCCGCAGTAAAATAGAGGCGGTGCGTTTGGTGGGAATACCGTCCCGTGTCCATGACACCTTTTCATGTTTAACACAGTGACTGAATACGAGCGTTTCTAATGGATCTTTCACTGGGACAGGTCCCAGTGCAGCAGACACCATTGGATGGCTTTTTGTGACGTAGGAAATTCAGCAGCCAATGTGTGCACAGCAAGATCCCAGTCAATGACCAACTATTCTATTTTAATGTTGGCCGAGAGGCAAATTTAAGACCAGGACATGAGGGAGACCTCCATTCCTCATCAACCAAGATCCATGGGATTGTGGACAAGGCCCTGGTTTAATATCTAACCCTCAAAACCGAGCACTCCAACAGTGCGGCACTCCCTCAGTACTGACCATCTGACAGTGCGGCGCTCCCTCAGCACTGACCCTCCCACAGTGCAGCGCTCCCTCAGTACTGACCCTCTGACAGTGCGGCACTCCCTCACTACTGACCCTCTGACAGTGCGGCGCTCCCTCAGTACTGACCCTCTGACAGTGCAGCGCTCCCTCAGTACTGACCCTCCCACAGTGCGGCACTCCCTCAGTACTGACCCTCCCACAGTGCGGCGCTCCCTCAGTACTGACCCTCTGACAGTGCAGCGCTCCCTCAGTACTGACCCTCTGACAGTGCGGCACTCCCTCAGTACTGACCCTCCCACAGTGCGGCACTCCCTCAGTACTGACCCTCTGACAGTGCGGTGCTCTGTACTGCACTCTTGGCCTCAGTGTTGTGGGACAAATCCAAGGGTTTTTGATGCACGGAACAGTATTGGCCTGTGAGGTGCTGCTGCCACTTGAGCTTCAGGCAGTGGCTCAAGAGGGTTTCGGTCTTCATGTTAGCTCACGTTTGGTCAAGGGAAGCCACTGGGAGGGGGAGGTATTATCCATACTAATTCGTGCTCACAGATAATTATTTAACGCACATCTGCCGAAGAGTACAGGTATCTTTCTGGAAGAGTTCGGACAGTTATCGGCAGACGGGTGAGCTCTCCATCACCGCCAGGTTCCTCGCAGACTCGCGAGTTTCTCTGGTGGCTCATTGGCTGGGATCAAAATGGATCTGTTCAGGAAGCTGCCGAGTTGACCTATGGACCAGCGGCGTAGCTGGCCAATCAGGACATTTTAAAAAGGGTCACCAAGGGGTGAAGGAAAGTTTCGGCAGTTTGGGACCAAACCTTTCAGAATAGAGGATCTCCCCTTTAATACAGAGAAGGGGAACGATTCCCCCTCTCGGAAGGCTGTGGGCCTGTGGATTCTCATGCCCAGTGGGCGACTGAGTATATTGCAGGCTGCGTTAGACATGATTTCTGAATTACCGGGGAATCTCAGATGCACAGGGAAGTAGACACGGAGACCACGGTTTAATCATCCATGATCGACTGAATAATGGAGCAAGCTCGATGGGCTGGATGGTCCATTGCTGCTCCTATTCCTGATCTTGGGCACCTATCTGAGGAACTCTTTAACACAGCTCTGCGGCCAACCACGGAGGATCCGGTTCACAGTCAGGCTCAATGGCCCCGGCGAGGTCACCCCGAGGAGCAGGACTCCTGCATTGCACGCGGACAGGCGAGGAGACGACAGCGGCAGGTGGGTTGGGACAGTGCACACCTGGAGAATGGCACGGTGGAAGGCTGGGAGTGAAGTGCCCTCCAAGAGGCAATACAGAAGCACGGGTGGAAATGGCAGTCTGCTGTTCCTGTAGTTAGTCAGAATCGCCGAGCTTTCTCTCTCACACTCTGTCTCCAGTCTTTACAGAACGCGGGCCCACACTGGGGCTTAGATCAGAGGCCAGGCAGCAGAACAGGAAACACAGCAGTGGGTCAGTGGAGCTCTGCCCCCTTCCCCAGAGCCAGTGATGACGGGCAGGAATGTGTCCAGCGTGGGTGCAGGTGGCGCCAGCCTGCACCCTCACATCGTCACCCAGGTCCTCAGCGCACCAACAAGACAAACAACTAAAGTAAACTTCAAGCTTTGGGAACTAAATATTTCCTGGTAAACTTCCCCAGCCCACCCGCCCGAAAGCAAAGCACAAAGTTGGACGCACCCAAGCACCAGCAGCCTGGCGGGGGCATCACCACAGGGGTAAGGAGTTCGATTCCACTTGGACAAGTGTCCTTTTTGCCAGTCTGCATGCCAACACGTTCACATCGAGACCACCAGAATCTTCAGCTGGCGTGCGGGGCCCGTCGGTTGGTCCAGTCTTTCCCTTGAGGAGCCAGTTGACTATGGTGCCATCCAAAAGGGCATCTGTTGCTGGGCCCTCTGCGGGGGCAGCGCGTAGCGGCACTCTGCACTCCAGCCACGCACCATGCTCTGCCGCCTTCTGCAATGTTCCTCCTCCTCATCCGACGAGTCTCCGCCGTACGACACCAGGCGCGCGCCGTGATCACCCAGTCTCCGCATCTTCATCGACGGCTGGTCCCCGAGGTGATCTACAGGCAGGCAAAGAACAAGAGACACAAACGCACACACACACGCACACACACACACACACACACAGAGAACAAAACCAACAGTCCCAACAAGAGCAGCTCGGGGAGAAAAACGGGTTTGTTATTGGGAGGGAGTCGTTGTTGATGTAGATTTGGCGTGGGGTTGGCGCACGGGCCCGGGGAATCCAACACACAGCAGCAGGCAGGTTAGCACCAATGTTTCATCACCAGCGGAACCAGGGAGAGAGAGAGAGAGAGAGAGAGAGAGAGAGAAACACAAAAAGGTGATGTTAGAAGGGGTACCAGCAGTTTCCCAATCCCATTTGCAGGGCTGACTCTGACCAAGGGGGATTTACAAAATAACCCACACGTGACCGACACAAGTTCCTCAGCGTTTACACTTTACCAGAGTTAGCGCTCAGCTGGGATCTCCCCGTTTTATGCAAGTATCGCACTCAGCCTCACTTAGGTACAGGCAGCACATTATACCCCCCTCGCAGGCGGTCAGGCAGTGGTCAGGATCAGGGACCCTGGCTGATTTCCCCTCTCTCTCTAATCCAGGGATCACTGGACAGCGATCAGGAGCAGGAACCCTGGCTGATTTCCCCTCTCTCTCTCTCTAACCCAGGGATCACTGGACAGTGACCAGGAGCAGGAACCCTGGCTGATTTCCCCTCTCTCTCTCTAACCCAGGGATCACTGGACAGTGATCAGGAGCAGGAACCCTGGCTGATTTCCCCTCTCTCTCTAATCCAGGGATCACTGGACAGTGATCAGGAGCAGGAATCCTGGCTGATTTCCCCCCTCTCTAACCCAGGGATCACTGGACAGTGATCAGGAGCAGGAACCCTGGCTGATTTCCCCTCTCTCTCTAACCCAGGGATCACTGGACAGTGATCAGGAGCAGGAACCCTGGCTGATTGCCCCTCTCTCTCTAACCCAGGGAACACTGGACAGTGATCAGGAGCAGGAACCCTGGCTGATTTCCCCTCTCTCTCTAACCCAGGGATCACTGGACAGTGATCAGGAGCAGGAACCCTTGCTGATTTCCCCTCTCTCTCTAACCCAGGGATCACTGGACAGTAATCAGCAGCAGGAATCCTGGCTGATTTCCCCTCTCTCTAACCCAGGGATCACTGGACAGTGATCAGGAGCAGGGACCCTGGCTGATTTCCCCTCTCTCTCTCTAACCCAGGGAACACTGGACAGTGATCAGGAGCAGGAACCCTGGCTGACTTCCCCTCTCTCTCTAACCCAAGGATCACTGGACAGTGATCAGGAGCAGGAACCCTGGCTGATTTCCCCTCTCTCTCTCTAACCCAGGGATCACTGGACAGTGATCAGGAGCAGGAACCCTGGCTGATTTCACCTCTCTCTCTCTAACCCAGGGATCACTGGACAGTGATCAGGAGCAGGAACCCTGGCTGGTTTCCCCTCTCTGTCTCTAACCCAGGGATCACTGGACAGTGATCAGGAGCAGGAACCCTTGCTGATTTCCCCTCTCTCTCTAACCCAGGGATCACTGGACAGTAATCAGCAGCAGGAATCCTGGCTGATTTCCCCTCTCTCTAACCCAGGGATCACTGGACAGCGATCAGGACCAGGAACCCTGGCTGATTTCCCCTCTCTCTAACCCAGGGATCACTGGACAGTGATCAGGAGCAGGAACCCTGGCTGATTTCCCCTCTCTCTCTAATCCAGGGATCACTGGACAGTGATCAGGAGCAGGAACCCTGGCTGATTTCCCCTCTCTCTCTCTAACCCAGGGCTCACTGGACAGTGATCAGGAGCAGGACCCCTGGCTGATTTCCCCTCTCTCTCTAACCCAGGGATCACTGGACAGTGATCAGGACCAGGGACCCTGGCTGATTTCCCCTCTCTAATCCAGGGATCACTGGACAGTGATCAGGAGCAGGAACCCTGGCTGATTTCCCCCCTCTCTCTAACCCAGGGATCACTGGACAGTGATCAGGAGGTGGAACACTGGCTGATTTCCCCTCTCTCTAACCCAGGGTTCAGTGGACTGTGATCAGGAGCAGGAACTCTGGCTGATTTCCCCTCTCTCTCTAACCCAGGGATCACTGGACAGTGATCAGGAGCAGGAACCCTGGCTGATTTCCCCTCTCTCTCTCTAACCCAGGGATCTCTGGACAGTGATCAGAAGCAGGAACCCTGGCTGATTTCCTCTCTCTCTCTAACTCAGGGATCACTGGACAGTGACCAGGAGCAGGAATCCTGGCTGATTTCCCCTCTCTCTCTAACCCAGGGATCACTGGACAGTGATCAGGAGCAGGAACCCTGGCTGATTTCCCCTCTCTCTCTCTAACCCAGGGATCACTGGACAGTGATCAGGAGCAGGAACCCTGGCTGATTTCCCCTCTCTCTCCCTAACCCAGGGATCAATGGACAGTGATCAGGAGCAGGAACCCTGGCTTATTTTCCCCCTCTCTATCTAACCCAGGGAGCAATGGACAGTGATCAGGAGCAGGAACCCTGGATGATTTCCCCCCTCTCTCTGTAACCCAGGGATCACTGGACAGTGATCAGGAGCAGGAACCCTGGCTGATTTCCCCTCTCTCTCCCTAACCCAGGGATCAATGGACAGTGATCAGGAGCAGGAACCCTGGCTGATTTCCCCTCTCTCTCCCTAACCCAGGGATCAATGGACAGTGATCAGGAGCAGGAACCCTGGCTGATTTCCCCTCTCTCTCCCTAACCCAGGGATCAATGGACAGTGATCAGGAGCAGGAACCCTGGCTTATTTTCCCCCTCTCTATCTAACCCAGGGAGCAATGGACAGTGATCAGGAGCAGGAACCCTGGATGATTTCCCCTCTCTCTCTGTAACCCAGGGATCACTGGACAGTGATCAGGAGCAGGAACCCTGGCTTATTTTCCCCCTCTCTCTCTAACCCAGGGATCACTGGACAGTGATCAGGAGCAGGAACCCTGGATGATTTCCCCTCTCTCTCTGTAACCCAGGGATTACTGGACAGTGATCAGGAGCAGGAACCCTGGCTGATTTCCCCTTTCTCTCTCTAACCCAGGGGTCACTGGACAGTGATCAGGAGCAGGAACCCTGGCTGATTTCCCCTTTCTCTCTCTAACCCAGGGGTCACTGGACAGTGATCAGGAGCAGGAACCCTGGCTGATCTCCCCTCTCTCTCTAACCCAGGGATCACTGGACAGTGATCAGGAGCAGGAACCCTGGCTGATTTCCCCTCTCTCTCTAACCCAGGGATCACTGGACAGTGATCAGGAGCAGGAACCCTGGCTGATTTCCCCTCTCTCTCTCTAACCCAGGGGTCACTGGACAGTGATCAGGAGCAGGAACCCTGGCTGATTTCCCCTCTCTCTCTCTAACCCAGGGATCACTGGACAGTGATCAGGAGCAGGAACCCTGGCTGATTTCCCCTCTCTCTCTGACCCAGGGATCACTGGGCAGTGATCAGGAGCAGGAACCCTGGCTGATTTCCCCTCTCTCTCTGACCCAGGGATCACTGGGCAGTGATCAGGAGCAGGAACGAGTGACGAAGTCCATTCAAGTCCCCTTTCCTGACTAGGCGAGTTCCAATACTTGCACAGAGAGCAGAGATGGACCTACAGAAGTCAGGGCCGCCACATCACATTTAGAAACTTACGACTGAAATACAAATTTAAAATCTCAACGAGTAAAGTCAGTCAGCCCAGGGAGCAATTAAAATGATCAAACAGGTATCTCTCTGTCACCATTTCTAACTGGGATGACTGGCTGCAGGTGGGAGGAGGGAAGGTCAGTGGAAGAATCGTCCAGGGCCAATCCCCAGCTGCGCAGTGCGACCTGCAGCTAAACACATGTGGGCAGCATGGTAGCACAGTCTCTTCACAGCTCCAGGGTCCCGGGTTCGATTCCCGGCCTTGGGTCACTGTCTGTGCGGAGTCTGCACGTTCTCCCCGTGTCTGCGTGGGTTTCCTCCGGGTGCTCCGGTTTCCTCCCACAAGTCCCGAAAGACGTGCTGTTAGGTGAATTGGACATTCTGAATTCTCCCTCTGTGTACCCGAACAGGCGCCGGAATGTGGCGACTAGGGGCTTTTCACAGTAACTTCATTGCAGTATTAATGTAAGCCCACTTGTGAAAATAATAAAAATTGTTATGTGACGCCAAATTATCAGTCCGTTATCCACAGCACATGTTACATCTCACAGTGAGTCAGTGTTACTGTGGGACTGGGTGTAACTGAGTCAGGACACAGTTACTGTGGGACTGGGTATCACAGTGAGTCAGTGAGTTTGCACTGAGTGCTGAATTTGGTGCTTTTTGAGTGCTATAGTAAGAGTTTGGTGACTGAGGGAGTGCTGAATTTGGTGCATTTTGAGTGCTATTGTGAGAGTTTGGTGACCGAGGGAGTGCTGAATTTGGTGCATTTTGAGTGCTATGGTAAGAGTTTGGTGACCAAGGGAGTTAGGTGAGGAGGGAGTAAGGTGCTCCTTTCATTTTGTTTCCGACATTTCCACAAAGAGTGAGAAGAGAGCCAGGAGTTTACAGAAAGTGTAGCTGACTGGGAGCAGAGTCGGAGGGCGGAGATCTAGTTAGTCGACAGGGCAGCTATATTCTGTAAGGTAAGAGGGGATGGAGGCTAGGCCAGTTACATGCTCCTCCTGTAGGATCTGGGTGGTGAGGGATACCACCGGTGTCCCCGCTGACTATACCTGCGGGAAGTGCACCCAACTTCAGCTCCTCAAAGACCGTGTTAGGGAACTGGAGCTGAAGCTGGATGAACTTCGGATCATCCGGGAGGCAGAGAGGGTGATTGAGAAGAGTTACAGGGAGGTAACCACACCCAAGGTACAGGACAAGAATAGCTGGGTTACAGTCAGGGGGAAAAAAACAAACAGGCAGACAGTGCAGGGATCCCTCGTGGCCGTTCCCCTTCAAAACAAGTATACCGTTTTGGATGCTGTTGGGGGGGATGACCTACCGGGGGAAGGCCCTAGTGGCCAGGTCTCTGGCACTGAGTCTGGCTCTGGGGCTCAGAAGGGAAGGGGGGAAAATAGAAAAGCAATAGTTGTAGGAGATTCAATGGTTAGGGGAATAGATAGGAGATTCTGTGGTTGCGAGCGAGACTCCCGGAAGGTATGTTGCCTCCCGGGTGCCAGGGCCAGGGATGTCTTGGATCGTGTCTTCAGGATCCTTAAGGGGGAGGGTGAGCAGCCAGAAGTCGTGATGCACATTGGTACCAACGACATAGGTAGGAAAAGGGGTGTGGAGGTAATAAACAAGTTTAGGGAGTTAGGCTGGAAGTTAAAAGCCAGGACAGACAGAGTTGTCATCTCTGGTTTGTTGCTGGTGCCACGTGATAGCGAGGCTAGGAATAGGGAGAGAGTGCAGCTGAACACGTGGCTGCAGGAATGGTGTAGGAGGGAGGGCTTCAGGTATTTGGATAATTGGAGCGCATTCTGGGGAAGGTGGGACCTGTACAAGCAGGACGGGTTGCATCTGAACCAGAGGGGCACCAATATCCTGGGAGGGAGGTTTTCTAGTACTCTTCGGGAGGGTTTAAACTAATTTGGCAGGGGAATGGGAACCGGATTTGTAGTCCAGCAACTAAGGTAGCCGATATTCAGGACGCCAAAGCGTGTAATGAGGCAGTGGGGAAGGGAACACTGACAAAGGAGAGTACTTGCAGGCACGGAGATGGGTTGAAGTGTGTATACTATATATGAGTATAGATTCAATGTAGATTTCCCAAAATGGTCTGCAGACTCCACGGTACGAATTACAGGGCCAGATTATACAAACTGTTCCCGCCCCCCTCCTCCCAAATCCCAAACTGTGGACTATGCAGCTCACTCACCCAGAGACGCTGGAAGTCCGAACAGTCCCCCGGATTCTCCTGGCTGCAGTAACCCTTCGTTCCGAAGCCGGGGCGGCGGTGGCATTAGGTGCCTGGCCGGGCAGAGCACAGAGACGGTTAGGCAAGTTTAAACTTGCACAGGAAATCAGAAACGCCTCGCGAGATTTAATGCAACGTATTTATTCTCGCTCAATGAAAATAAGGAATCCACAATGGAGGTTCAGGGACAGACTTTCCATCAAAGGTATTTTTACACTGAGCTTCCAGCTCCCCAGGTCAGCTCATCACTGAGAGAATGCATCAACCACGCACAGAACAGGAGACTGTTCCTATCACTGACCCTCGGAAGGGGAGATGTACAGTGCTATCCGCTCCTGTGTGAAGGTGACTTATCTGGAAATAGCCCAGCCCCGCACCCAGAGTTCGAGGAAACATCTTCGATCTGTTCTTGTGCAAGTGGGTAATAGATTAGGTTCAGCTCCATTGCTCGCCAAATGGTAACAAATATGCCGGTTGCATAAACATCTCCGGCTCGCCCAGCTGGGTCATTGAGCAGGAGACAGCAATTCGCTGAGTGGAAGCCTGGTGGAATGTACCATAGGGCCAGGATCAGGAGATGCGCTGAAATCAGCAAAGACCCTGAATCGGAGATCGGCACATGTGGGGACGCCAGTTCCACCGGACGGACACACCCATCCCCACCCCCACACACACACACACCCACCTGTCCCCCTCCTTCACGCGGCCGCAGGGATCAGCGAAGATCGCTCCACTTCCACTTCGTCCAGTCTGACAGGACCCTGTACCTAAATTAGTCATATGAATGGGTCCATGCTATGAGCAGAAAAAAGCAGCAGCATTAGCAGCAGTAACAATGCTCCCTACCGCAGCATCCCATTGCTAGGTTTCAGATGTCAACACATCCTGACTGCCCAACTCTATTTAAACGGTGCACCTTCAACGAAGCAGCCCGGGGCTGAAACACAGGTGCCCGGTTCCAGATTTCAGTCTGCTGCAGAGGCTGCTGATCCAATGCCCTGACCCACGCACCGGTCATTCCGGGAGACAGGAAGAGAGCCTGCCATTAATGCAGCTTACACCAGCTGCTCTCTCCCAGTGGCCCGTTAACACAGCGGGCAGCCCTGGGCATCCTGGGCTATTTACGTCCATCAATGAGGCTAATCAATAGTGTCAGGAACAGGCCGGGGATTGACACAACAGCTCGGGAAGCAAGGTAGGAAATTCAAACAGGAAACTTCCTAATGAACACGGACCTCACATCTAAACCAACCCACTCAACAGCAAAGAGCAACCTCAACGCAACGAGTCACAGGGCAGCAACTCTGCAAGTGGTGATGAGGAAGATGGTGCAGAGATTCTAGAGAGAGCTTTACTCTGTATCTAACCCCATGCTGTACCTGTCCAGGGAGTGTTTGATGGGGACAGTGCAGAGGGAGCTTTACTCTGTATCTAACCCCGTGCTGTACCTGTCCTGGGAGTGTTTGATGGGGACAGTGTAGAGGGAGCTTTACTCTGTATCTAACCCCGTGCTGTACCTGTCCTGGGAGTGTTTGATGGGGACAGTGTAGAGGGAGCTTTACTCTGTATCTAACCCCGTGCTGTACCTGTCCTGGGAGTGTTTGATGGGGACAGTGTAGAGGGAGCTTTACTCTGTATCTAACCCCGTGCTGCACCTGTCCTGGGAGTGTTTGATGGGGGCAGTGTAGAGGGAGCTTTACTCTGTATCTAACCCCGTGCTGCACCTGTCCTGGGAGTGTTTGATGGGGACAGTGTAGAGGGAGCTGTACTCTGTATCTAACCCTGTGCTGTACCTGTCCTGGGAGTGTTTGATGGGGACAGCGAAGAGGGAGCTTTACTCTGTACATAACCCTGTGCTGTACCTGTCCTGTGAGTGTTTGATGGCGACAGTGTAGAGGGAGCTTTACTCTGTATCTAACCCCATGCTGTACCTGTCCTGGCAGTGTTTGATGGGGACAGTGTAGAGGGATCTTTACTCTGTATCTAACCCAGTGCTGTACCTGTCCTGGGAGTGTTTGATGGGGACAGTGTAGAGGGAGCTTTACTCTGTATCTAACCCCGAGCTGTACCTGTCCTGGGAGTGTTTGATGGGGACAGTGTAGAGGGAGCTTTACTCTGTATCTAACCCCGTGCTGCACCTGTCCTGCGAGTGTTTGATGAGGACAGTGTAGAGGGAGCTTTACTCTGTATCTAACCCCGTGCTGCACCTGTCCTGCGAGTGTTTGATGAGGACAGTGTAGAGGGAGCTTTGCTCTGTATCTAACCCCGTGCTGTACCTGTCCTGGGAGTGTTTGATGAGGACAGTGTATTGACCAAAGGGATGCAGCATTTCAGGAATGTTGCTGTTGTGTTACTGGTGCTATCCTGTACCATAATGCACCCTCAAGCCCTCTTCTCCTTGTGAAGCCCCCCCGGCTACAATAGCTCCCAATGATGCTTGCCAGCATACCTCACTGGTTGCTCTCTGGGCCTGGGGACAAGCAAGGACTTCGAAACATTTTTATCTTGGCTACTGAATGTGAAAAATACCCCGGGGAGTCTGTGAAGAAATGAGGGAACTGCTTGGACTGCGACATCAAAACTACAAACTCCCACCCTCATTCAAACATGCGGCCTCAGGCTCCAGAGAAGATCCTTCACCAGACTGTCCGCCTTACACACAGTCCCCCTGACAGGGCAGCCCTCCCAAGGGACTGCACTCATCCCCTCATGCCCCTGGTGACAGGCCAGGCCTCGCCGTAACCCGGATTTTTTTTGGGGGGGGAAGAGACCCGGTCTGGGGGGGGGGGGGAACCAGACAGCCCACAACACCCGCACGTCCTGCACGGAATAAGAGCGCATCTCCCACCTGGTAGCCCAGCAGTGCCGATTCCTCCTCGCTCTCTTCGGTGAAGCGTCGCTTGTGGGCCGGAGGTGTTGGGAGGTGGGCGGAGGATCGCGGTGCAGCCAGCATCCCCTCGTAACCCGGTGCGTTGGCAGCTAACGATGCAGCGTAACCAACACCCCCGGAGCTCTGCGGCACGCAAACAAGAATTGGAATGAGGTCACATCTCAGAACGTGGACCCGCTATTCCGCCGTTCCCTCACCCTGCCCCACCCAGGCTGGCACTCGCCAGGTGGACAGCCTTCGCAAATGTTCCAGGAGCAGGAGGCCATTCGGCCCCTCGAGCATGCTCCACCATTCAATAAGATTGTGATTGGTCTGACTGCAATTCCAACGCCACATTCCTGGTGTCTGTTAAACCTTCTCTGAACAGCTCACAACATATTCACATCTTTTCTTAAGTAAGGAGACCAAAACTGTACACGATATTCCAGAACACACAGCTTCTGGAAGCTATTAAACTCAAAATAAATATCAACATTCTATCACAATTCCTAAACTTGCAAACTAGCCTTGTGATTCACGCAGTAGGACAGCCAGATCCCCCTACATTAGAGCTCCAAACCCCCTAAACCCAGCCCAGACACAGATATAACCCGTATCAGACACTCCAAACCCCCTAAACCCAGCCCAGATACAGATATAACCTGTATCAGACACTCCAAACCCCCTAAACCCAGCCCAGACACAGATATAACCTGTATCAGACACTCCAAACCTCATAAACCCAGCCCAGACACAGATATAACCTGTATCAGACACCCTCCCCCCTAAACCCAGCCCAGACACAGATATAACCCGTATCAGACACTCCAAACCCCCTAAACCCAGCCCAGATACAGATATAACCTGTATCAGACACTCCAAACCCCCTAAACCCAGCCCAGACACAGATATAACCTGTATCAGACACTCCAAACCCCCTAAACCCAGCCCAGATACAGATATAACCTGTATCAGACACTCCAAACCCCCTAAACCCAGCCCAGACACAGATATAACCTGTATCAGACACTCCAAACCTCATAAACCCAGCCCAGACACAGATATAACCTGTATCAGACAGTCCAAACCCCCGAAACCCAGCCCAGACACAGATATAACCTGTATCAGACACTCCAAACCCCCTAAACCCAGCCCAGACACAGATATAACCTGTATCAGACACTCCAAACCCCCTAAACCCAGCCCAGACACAGATATAACCTGTATCAGACAGTCCAAACCCCCGAAACCCAGCCCAGACACAGATATAACCTGTATCAGACACTCCAAACCCCCTAAACCCAGCCCAGACACAGATATAACCTGTATCAGACACTCCAAACCCCCTAAACCCAGCCCAGACACAGATATAACCTGTATCAGACACCCTCCCCCCTAAACCCAGCCCAGACACAGATATAACCTGTATCAGACACTCCAAACCCCCTAAACCCAGCCCAGACACAGATATAACCTGTATCAGACACCCTCCCCCCTAAACCCAGCCCAGACACTGATATAACCTGCATCAGACACCCTCCCCCCTAAACCCAGCCCAGACACAGATATAACCTGTATCAGACACTCCAAACACCCGAAACCCAGCCCAGACAAAGATATAGCCTGCATCAGACACTCCAAACCCCCTAAACCCAGCCCAGACACAGATATAACCTGTATCAGACACTCCAAACCCCCTAAACCCAGCCCAGACACAGATATAACCTGTATCAGACACTCCAAACCCCCGAAACCCAGCCCAGACACAGATATAACCCGTATCAGACACTCCAAACGCCCTAAACCCAGCCCAGACACAGATATAACCTGCATCAGACACCCTCCCCCCTAAACCCAGCCCAGACACAGATATAACCTGTATCAGACACTCCAAACCCCCTAAACCCAGCCCAGACACAGATATAACCTGTATCAGACACCCTCCCCCCTAAACCCAGCCCAGACACAGATATAACCTGTATCAGACACTCCAAACCCCCTAAACCCAGCCCAGACACAGATATAACCCGTATCAGACACCCTCCCCCCTAAACCCAGCCGAGACACAGATATAACCTGTATCAGACACCCTCCCCCCTAAACCCAGACCAGACACAACCCGTATCAGACACTCCAAACCCCCTAAACCCAGCCCAGACACAGATATAACCTGCATCAGACACTCCAAACACCCTAAACCCAGCCCAGACACTCCAAACCCCCGAAACACAGCCCAGGCACAGATATAACCCGTATCAGACACTCCAAACCCCCTAAACCCAGCCCAGACACAGATATAACCTGTATCAGACACTCCAAACCCCCTAAACCCAGCCCAGACACAGATATAACCTGTATCAGACACTCCAAACCCCCTAAACCCAGCCCAGACACAGATATAACCCGTATCAGACACTCCAAACCCCCTAAACCCAGCCCAGACACAGATATAACCTGTATCAGACACTCCAAACCCCCTAAACCCAGCCCAGACACAGATATAACCTGTATCAGACACTCCAAACCTCATAAACCCAGCCCAGACACAGATATAACCTGTATCAGACACTCCAAACCCCCGAAACCCAGCCCAGACACAGATATAACCCGTATCAGACAGTCCAAACCCCCGAAACCCAGCCCAGACACAGATATAACCTGTATCAGACACTCCAAACCCCCTAAACCCAGCCCAGACACAGATATAACCTGTATCAGACAGTCCAAACCCCCGAAACCCAGCCCAGACACAGATATAACCTGTATCAGACACTCCAAACCCCCTAAACCCAGCCCAGACACAGATATAACCTGTATCAGACACTCCAAACCCCCTAAACCCAGCCCAGACACAGATATAACCTGTATCAGACACCCTCCCCCCTAAACCCAGCCCAGACACAGATATAACCTGTATCAGACACTCCAAACCCCCTAAACCCAGCCCAGACACAGATATAACCTGTATCAGACACCCTCCCCCCTAAACCCAGCCCAGACACTGATATAACCTGCATCAGACACCCTCCCCCCTAAACCCAGCCCAGACACAGATATAACCTGTATCAGACACTCCAAACACCCGAAACCCAGCCCAGACACAGATATAGCCTGCATCAGACACTCCAAACCCCCTAAACCCAGCCCAGACACAGATATAACCTGTATCAGACACTCCAAACCCCCTAAACCCAGCCCAGACACAGATATAACCTGTATCAGACACTCCAAACCCCCGAAACCCAGCCCAGACACAGATATAACCCGTATCAGACACTCCAAACGCCCTAAACCCAGCCCAGACACAGATATAACCTGCATCAGACACCCTCCCCCCTAAACCCAGCCCAGACACAGATATAACCTGTATCAGACACTCCAAACCCCCTAAACCCAGCCCAGACACAGATATAACCTGTATCAGACACCCTCCCCCCTAAACCCAGCCCAGACACAGATATAACCTGTATCAGACACTCCAAACCCCCTAAACCCAGCCCAGACACAGATATAACCCGTATCAGACACCCTCCCCCCTAAACCCAGCCGAGACACAGATATAACCTGTATCAGACACCCTCCCCCCTAAACCCAGACCAGACACAACCCGTATCAGACACTCCAAACCCCCTAAACCCAGCCCAGACACAGATATAACCTGCATCAGACACTCCAAACACCCTAAACCCAGCCCAGACACTCCAAACCCCCGAAACACAGCCCAGGCACAGATATAACCCGTATCAGACACTCCAAACCCCCTAAACCCAGCCCAGACACAGATATAACCTGTATCAGACACTCCAAACCCCCTAAACCCAGCCCAGACACAGATATAACCTGTATCAGACACTCCAAACCCCCTAAACCCAGCCCAGACACAGATATAACCCGTATCAGACACTCCAAACCCCCTAAACCCAGCCCAGACACAGATATAACCTGTATCAGACACTCCAAACCCCCTAAACCCAGCCCAGACACAGATATAACCCGTATCAGACACCCTCCCCCCAAACCCAGGTCAGACACAGATATAACCCGTATCAGACACTCCAAACCCCCTAAACCCAGCCCAGACACAGATATAACCCGTATCAGACACCCTCCCCCCTAAACCCAGGTCAGACACAGATATAACCTGTATCAGACACCCTCCCCCCTAAACCCAGCCCAGACACAGATATAACCCGTATCAGACACTCCAAACCCCCTAAACCCAGCCCAGACACAGATATAACCTGTATCAGACACCCTTCCCCCCTAAACCCAGCCCAGACACAGATATAACCTGCATCAGACACCCTCCCCCCTAAACCCAGCCCAGACACAGATATAACCTGCATCAGACACCCTCCCCCCTAAACCCAGCCCAGACACAGATATAACCCGTATCAGACACTCCAATCCCCCTAAACCCAGCCCAGACACAGATATAACCTGTATCAGACACCCTCCCCCCTAAACCCAGCCCAGACACAGATATAACCCGTATCAGACACTCCAAACCCCCTAAACCCAGCCCAGACACAGATATAACCTGTATCAGACACTCCAAACCCCCTAAACCCAGCCCAGACACAGATATAACCTGTATCAGACACACTCCCCCCTAAACCCAGCCCAGACACAGATATAACCTGTATCAGACACTCCAAACCCCCTAAACCCAGCCCAGACACAGATATAACCTGTATCAGACACCCTCCCCCCTAACCCCAGCCCAGACACAGATATAACCCGTATCAGACACCCTCCCCCCTAAACCCAGCCCAGACACAGATATAACCCGTATCAGACACTCCAAACCCCCTAAACCCAGCCCAGACACAGATATAACCCGTATCAGACACTCCAAACCCCCTAAACCCAGCCCAGACACAGATATAACCTGTATCAGACACCCTCCCCCCTAAACCCAGCCCAGACAAAGATATAACTTGTATCAGACACTCCAAACCCCCTAAACCCAGCCCAGACACAGATATAACCCGTATCAGACACTCCAAACCCCCTAAACCCAGCCCAGACACAGATATAACCCGTATCAGACACTCCAATCCCCCTAAACCCAGCCCAGACACAGATATAACCCGTATCAGACACTCCAATCCCCCTAAACCCAGCCCAGACACAGATATAACCTGTATCAGACACCCTCCCCCCTAAACCCAGCCCATACACAGATATAACCTGTGTCAGACACCCTCCCCCCTAAACCCAGCCCAGACACAGATATAACCCGTATCAGACACTCCAAACCCCCTAAACCCAGCCCAGACACAGATATAACCTGTATCAGACACCCCAAACCCCCTAAACCAAGCCCAGACACAGATATAACCTGTATCAGACACCCTCCCCCCTAAACCCAGCCCAGATATAACCCGTATCAGACAATCCAAACCCCCTAAACCCAGCCCAGACACAGATACAACCCGTATCAGACACTCCAAACCCCCTAAACCCAGCCCAGACACAGATATAACCTGTATCAGACACCCTCCCCCCTAAACCCAGCCCAGACACAGATATAACCTGTATCAGACACCCTCCCCCCTAAACCCAGCCCAGACACAGATATAACCTGCATCAGACACCCTCCCCCCTAAACCCAGCCCAGACACAGATATAACCCGTATCAACACGCTCCCCCCTCAGCCCAGCCCAGACACAGATATAACCCGTATCAGACACTCCAACCCCCCTAAACCCAGCCCAGACACAGATATAACCTGCATCAGACACCCTCCCCCCTAAACCCAGCCCAGACACAGATATAACCTGCATCAGACACTCCAAACCCCTTAAACCCAGCCCAGACACAGATATAACCTGTATCAGACACTCCAAACCCCCTAAAGCCAGCCCAGACACAGATATAACCGGTATCAGACACTCCAAACCCCCTAAACCCAGCCCAGACACAGATATAACCTGTATCAGACACCCTCCCCCCTAAACCCAGCCCAGGCACAGATATAACCTGTATCAGACACTCCAAACCCCCTAAACCCAGCCCAGACACAGATATAACCTGTATCAGACACCCTCCCCCCTAAACCCAGCCCAGACACTGATATAACCTGCATCAGACACCCTCCCCCCTAAACCCAGCCCAGACACAGATATAACCTGTATCAGACACTCCAAACACCCGAAACCCAGCCCAGACACAGATATAGCCTGCATCAGACACTCCAAACCCCCTAAACCCAGCCCAGACACAGATATAACCTGCATCAGACACCCTCCCCCCTAAACCCAGCCCAGACACAGATATAACCTGTATCAAGACACTCCAAACCCCCTAAACCCAGCCCAGACACAGATATAACCTGTATCAGACACCCTCCCCCCTAAACCCAGCCCAGACACAGATATAACCTGTATCAGACACTCCAAACCCCCTAAACCCAGCCCAGACACAGATATAACCCGTATCAGACACCCTCCCCCCTAAACCCAGCCCAGACACAGATATATCCTGTATCAGACACCCTCCCCCCTAAACCCAGACCAGACACAACCCGTATCAGACACTCCAAACCCCCTAAACCCAGCCCAGACACAGATATAACCTGCATCAGACACTCCAACCCCCCTAAACCCAGCCCAGACACAGATATAACCTGCATCAGACACCCTCCCCCCTAAACCCAGCCCAGACACAGATTTAACCTGCATCAGACACTCCAAACCCCTTAAACCCAGCCCAGACACAGATATAACCTGTATCAGACACTCCAAACCCCCTAAACCCAGCCCAGACACAGATATAACCGGTATCAGACACTCCAAACCCCCTAAACCCAGCCCAGACACAGATATAACCCGTATCAGACACTCCAAACCCCCTAAACCCAGCCCAGACACAGATATAACCCGTATCAGACACTCCAAACCCCCTAAACCCAGCCCAGACACAGATATAACCCGTATCAGACACTCCAAACCCCCTAAACCCAGCCCAGACACAGATATAACCTGCATCAGACACTCCAAACCCCTTAAACCCAGCCCAGACACAGATATAACCTGTATCAGACACTCCAAACCCCCTAAACCCAGCCCAGACACAGATATAACCGGTATCAGACACTCCAAACCCCCTAAACCCAGCCCAGACACAGATATAACCCGTATCAGACACTCCAAACCCCCTAAACCCAGCCCAGACACAGATATAACCCGTATCAGACACCGTCCCCCCTAAACCCAGCCCAGACACAGATATAACCCGTATCAGACACTCCAAACCCCCTAAACCCAGCCCAGACACAGATATAACCTGTATCAGACACCCTCCCCCCTAAACCCAGCCCAGACACAGATATAACCCGTATCAGACACTCCAAACCCCCTAAACCCAGCCCAGACACAGATATAACCTGCATCAGACACCCTCCCCCATAAACCCAGCCCAGACACAGATATAACCTGCATCAGACACCCTCATCCCTAAACCCAGCCCAGACACAGATATAACCTGTATCAGACACTCCAAACCCCCTAAACCCAGCCCAGACACAGATATAACCTGTATCAGACACTCCAAACCCCCTAAACCCAGCCCAGACACAGATATAACCTGCATCAGACACCCTCCCCCTAAACCCAGCCCAGACACAGATATAACCTGTATCAGACACCCTCCCCCCTAAACCCAGCCCAGACACAGATATAACCTGTATCAGACACTCCAAACCTCATAAACCCAGCCCAGACACAGATATAACTTGTATCAGACACTCCAAACCGCCTAAACCCAGCCCAGACACAGATATAACCCGTATCAGACACCCTCCCCCCTAAACCCAGCCCAGACACAGATATAACCTGTATCAGACACTCCAAACCCCCTAAACCCAGCCCAGACACAGATATAACCCGTATCAGACACCCTCCCCCCTAAACAAAGCCCAGACACAGATATAACCTGTATCAGACACTCCAAACCCCCTAACCCCAGCCCAGACACAGATATAACCTGTACCAGACACCCTCCCCCCTAAACCCAGCCCAGACAGATATAACCTGCATCAGACACCCTCCCCCCTAAACCCAGCCCAGACACAGATATAACCTGTATCAGACACTCCAAACCCCCTAAACCCAGCCCAGACACAGATATAACCTGTATCAGACACTCCAAACCCCCTAAACCCAGCCCAGACACAGATATAACCTGTATCAGACACTCCAAACCCCCTAAACCCAGCCCAGACACAGATATAACCTGTATCAGACACTCCAAACCCCCTAAACCCAGCCCAGACACAGATATAACCTGCATCAGACACCCTCCCCCCTAAACCCAGCCCAGACACAGATATAACCTGTATCAGACACTCCAAACCCCCTAAACCCAGCCCAGACACAGATATAACCTGTATCAGACACTCCAAACCCCCTAAACCCAGCCCAGACACAGATACAACCCGTATCAGACACTCCAAATCCCCTAAACCCAGCCCAGACACAGATATAACCTGCATCAGACACCCTCCCCCCTAAACCCAGCCCATACACAGATATAACCTGTATCAGACACTCCAAACCCCCTAAACCCAGCCCAGACACAGATATAACCTGCATCAGACACTCCAAACCCCCTAAACCCAGCCCAGACACAGATATAACCTGTATCAGACACTCCAAACCCCCTAAACCCAGCCCAGACACAGATATAACCTGTATCAGACACTCCAAACCCCCTAAACCCAGCCCAGACACAGATATAACCTGCATCAGACACCCTCCCCCCTAAACCCAGCCCAGACACAGATATAACCTGTATCAGACACTCCAAACCCCCTAAACCCAGCCCAGACACAGATATAACCTGTATCAGACACTCCAAACCCCCTAAACCCAGCCCAGACACAGATACAACCCGTATCAGACACTCCAAATCCCCTAAACCCAGCCCAGACACAGATATAACCTGCATCAGACACCCTCCCCCCTAAACCCAGCCCAGACACAGATATAACCTGTATCAGACACCCTCCCCCCCTAAACCCAGCCCAGACACTGATATAACCTGCATCAGACACCCTCCCCCCTAAACCCAGCCCAGACACAGATATAACCCGTATCAGACACTCCAAACCCCCTAAACCCAGCCCAGACACAGATATAACCTGCATCAGACACCCTCCCCCCTTATCCCAGCCCAGACACAGATATAACCATATCAGACACTCCAAACCCCCTAACCCAGCCCAGACACAGATATAACCTGTATCAGACACCCTCCCCCCTAAACCCAGCCCAGACACAGATATAACCTGTATCAGACACCCTCCCCCCTAAACCCAGCCCAGACACAGATATAACCCGTATCAGACACTCCAAACCCCCTAAACCCAGCCCACACACGGATATAACCTGCATCAGACACCCTGCCCCCTAAACCCAGCCCAGACACAGATATAACCCGTATCAGACACTCCAAACCCCCTAAACCCAGCCCAGACACAGATATAACCTGCATCAGACACTCCAAACCCCCTAAACCCAGCCCAGACACAGATATAACCTGTATCAGACACCCTCCCCCCTAACCCCAGCCCAGACACAGATATAACCCGTATCAGACACTCCAAACCCCCTAAACCCAGCCCAGACACAGATATAACCCGTATCAGACACCGTCCCCCCTAAACCCAGCCCAGACACAGATATAACCCGTATCAGACACTCCAAACCCCCTAAACCCAGCCCAGGCACAGATATAACCTGTATCAGACACTCCAAACCCCCTAAACCCAGCCCAGACACAGATATAACCTGCATCAGACACTCCAAACCTCATAAACCCAGCCCAGACACAGATATAACCTGCATCAGACACCCTCCCCATAAACCCAGCCCAGACACAGATATAACCTGCATCAGACACCCTCCCCCCTAAACCCAGCCCAGACACAGATATAACCTGTATCAGACACTCCAAACCCCCTAAACCCAGCCCAGACACAGATATAACCTGTATCAGACACTCCAAACACCCTAAACCCAGCCCAGACACAGATATAACCTGCATCAGACACCCTCCCCCCTAAACCCAGCCCAGACACAGATATAACCTGCATCAGACACCCTCATCCCTAAACCCAGCCCAGACACAGATATAACCCGTATCAGACACTCCAAACCCCCTAAACCCAGCCCAGACACAGATATAACCTGTATCAGACACCCTCCCCCCTAAACCCAGCCCAGACACAGATATAACCCGTATCAGACACTCCAAACCCCCTAAACCCAGCCCAGACACAGATATAACCTGTATCAGACACTCCAAACCCCCTAAACCCAGCCCAGACACAGATATAACCTGTATCAGACACTTCAAACCCCCTAAACCCAGCCCAGACACAGATATAACCTGTATCAGACACTCCAAACCCCCTAAACCCAGCCCAGACACAGATATAACCCGTATCAGACACCCTCCCCCCTAAACAAAGCCCAGACACAGATATAACCCGTATCAGACACCCTCCCCCCTAAACCCAGCCCAGACACAGATATAACCTGCATCAGACACCCTCCCCCCTAAACCCAGCCCAGACAAAGATATAACCCGTATCAGACACTCCAAATCCCCTAAACCCAGCCCAGACACAGAAAAACCTGCATCAGACACCCTCCCCCCTAAACCCAGCCCATACACAGATATAACCCGTATCAGACACTCCAAACCCCCTAAACCCAGCCCAGACACAGATATAACCTGTATCAGACACTCCAAACCCCCTAAACCCAGCCCAGACACAGATATAACCTGTATCAGACACTCCAAACCCCCTAAACCCAGCCCAGACACAGATATAACCTGCATCAGACACCCTGCCCCCTAAACCCAGCCCAGACACAGATATAACCTGTATCAGACACTCCAAACCCCCTAAACCCAGCCCAGACACAGATATAACCTGTATCAGACACTCCAAACACCCTAAACCCAGCCCAGACACAGATATAACCTGTATCAGACACCCTCCCCCCTAAACCCAGCCCAGACACAGATATAACCTGTATCAGACACTCCAAACCCCCTAAACCCAGCCCAGACACAGATATAACCTGCATCAGACACTCCAAACCCCCTAAACCCAGCCCAGACACAGATATAACCTGTATCAGACACACTCCCCCCTAAACCCAGCCCAGACACAGATATAACCTGCATCAGACACCCTCCCCCCTAAACCCAGCCCAGACACAGATATAACCCGTATCAACACGCTCCCCCCTCAGCCCAGCCCAGACACAGATATAACCTGTATCAGACACTCCAAACCCCCAAAACCAAGCCCAGACACAGATATAACCCGTATCAGACCCTCCAAACCCCCTAAACCCAGCCCAGACACAGATATAACCTGTATCAGACACCCTCCCCCCTAAACCCAGCTCAGGCACAGATATAACCTGTATCAGACACTCCAAACCCCCTAAACCCAGCCCAGACACAGATATAACCTGTATCAGACACCCTCCCCCCTAAACCCAGCCCAGACACAGATATAACCTGTATCAGACACTCCAAACCCCCTAAACCCAGCCCAGACACAGATATAACCTGCATCAGACACTCCAAACCCCCTAAACCCAGCCCAGACACAGATATAACCTGTATCAGACACCCTCCCCACTAAACCCAGCCCAGACACAGATATAACCTGTATCAGACACTCCAAACCCCCTGAACCCAGCCCTGACACTCCAAACCCCCTAAACCCAGCCCAGACACAGATATAACCCGTACCAGACACTCCAAACCCCCTAAACCCAGCCCAGACACAGATGTAACCTGTATCAGACACTCCAAACCCCCTAAACCCAGCCCAGACACTCCAAACCCCCTAAACCCAGCCCAGACACAGATATAACCTGTATCAGACACTCCAAACCCCCTAAACCCAGCCCAGACACTCCAAACCCCCTAAACCCAGCCCAGACACAGATATAACCCGTATCAGACACTCCAAACCCCCTAAACCCAGCCCAGACACAGATATAACCTGTATCAGACACCCTCCCCACTAAACCCAGCCCAGACACAGATATAACCCGTATCAGACACTCCAAACCCCCTAAACCCAGCCCAGACACAGATATAACCTGCATCAGACACTCCAAACCCCCTAAACCCAGCCCAGACACAGATATAACCTGTATCAGACACCCTCCCCCCTAAACCCAGCCCAGACACAGATATAACCTGTATCAGACACTCCAACCCCCCTAAACCCAGCTCAGGCACAGATATAACCCTTATCAGACACTCCAAACCCCCTGAACCCAGCCCAGACACAGATATAACCCGTACCAGACACTCCAAACCCCCTAAACCCAGCCCAGACACAGATGTAACCTGTATCAGACACCCTCCCCCCTAAACCCAGCCCAGACACAGATATAACCTGTATCAGACACTCCAAACCCCCTAAACCCAGCCCAGACACAGATATAACCTGCATCAGACACCCTCCCCCCTAAACCCAGCCCAGACACAGATATAACCTGCATCAGACACTCCAAACCCCCTAAACCCAGCCCAGACACAGATATAACCCGTATCAGACACTCCAAACCCCCTAAACCCAGCCCAGACACTCCAAACCCCCTAAACCCAGCCCAGACACAGATATAACCTGTATCAGACACCCTCCCCCCTAAACCCAGCTCAGGCACAGATATAACCTGTATCAGACACTCCAAACCCCCTAAACCCAGCCCAGACACAGATATAACCTGTATCAGACACCCTCCCCCCTAAACCCAGCCCAGACACAGATATAACCTGTATCAGACACTCCAAACCCCCTAAACCCAGCCCAGACACAGATATAACCTGCATCAGACACTCCAAACCCCCTAAACCCAGCCCAGACACAGATATAACCTGTATCAGACACCCTCCCCACTAAACCCAGCCCAGACACAGATATAACCTGTATCAGACACTCCAAACCCCCTGAACCCAGCCCTGACACTCCAAACCCCCTAAACCCAGCCCAGACACAGATATAACCCGTACCAGACACTCCAAACCCCCTAAACCCAGCCCAGACACAGATGTAACCTGTATCAGACACTCCAAACCCCCTAAACCCAGCCCAGACACTCCAAACCCCCTAAACCCAGCCCAGACACAGATATAACCTGTATCAGACACTCCAAACCCCCTAAACCCAGCCCAGACACAGATATAACCTGTATCAGACACCCTCCCCACTAAACCCAGCCCAGACACAGATATAACCCGTATCAGACACTCCAAACCCCCTAAACCCAGCCCAGACACAGATATAACCTGCATCAGACACTCCAAACCCCCTAAACCCAGCCCAGACACAGATATAACCTGTATCAGACACCCTCCCCCCTAAACCCAGCCCAGACACAGATATAACCTGTATCAGACACTCCAACCCCCCTAAACCCAGCTCAGGCACAGATATAACCCTTATCAGACACTCCAAACCCCCTGAACCCAGCCCAGACACAGATATAACCCGTACCAGACACTCCAAACCCCCTAAACCCAGCCCAGACACAGATGTAACCTGTATCAGACACTCCAAACCCCCTAAACCCAGCCCAGACACTCCAAACCCCCTAAACCCAGCCCAGACACAGATATAACCTGTATCAGACACTCCAAACCCCCTAAACCCAGCCCAGACACAGATATAACCTGTATCAGACACCCTCCCCACTAAACCCAGCCCAGACACAGATATAACCCGTATCAGACACTCCAAACCCCCTAAACCCAGCCCAGACACAGATATAACCCGTATCAGACACCCTCCCCCCTAAACCCAGCCCAGACACAGATATAACCCGTATCAGACACTCCAAACCCCCTAAACCCAGCCCAGACACAGATATAACCTGTATCAGACACTCCAAACCTCCTAAACCCAGCCCAGACACACACACAGATATAACCTGTATCAGGCACCCTCTCCTCTCTCCCCACCCCTCCATTCGGTCCAAAGCCAGCCAGTCTCAGACAGAACCCAAGAAAGACAAAATAGGCGGGCCCTCTTCCCTGAAATATACACACCTTCATTCCTCCCCCCCCCCCGCCCCGGCCTAAAACAGACGCACCTTCACCCCTAGACATTCGCCCATCGTGGCGCGCCCTTGCTGGTGCAGTGACCTACCTGTCCAGGTTTGCCCAGCGGTTGTGTTGCCCCCGAGACACAGAAGGGTGCAGAATCAGGGCCACATTGCCTGGGGTATGAACCCGGAGAGGACTGCACTGGGACTGAGCCCAGTGCATATCTGGCCTGGTATCCCTGGCCGGCGTAATAATGCTGCTGGGATGTGCCTCCGGACACCTGCTGGTAACCTTGAAAAGAGAAAAAATGGGTGGTTAGTAGGGTGGGAGTGCAACACACACTGTAGTGGTGATGTTGCGAATGGCATTAACAGGAAATTAGGGGTGCTGTGATAAACAAACATCTGTAATTATAGGTGAGTTTAATCTTCATATAGATTGGGCAAATCAAATTAATCACAATACCATAGAGGAGGAATTCCTAGAGTGTATACGGAAAGGCTTTCTAGACCAATACGTTCAGGAAACACCTGGAGAGCAGGCCATCCTATACTCGGTATTGTATAATGGAACAATTGGCAATCTAGTTGTGAGAAGCCCCTTGGGGAAGAGCGACCATAATATGATGGAATTCTTCACCAAGATGGAGAGTGACATTGTTGATTCAGAGACTAGGGCTCTCAAACTTAATTCAGGAAACTATGATGTTACGAGGGGCATGTTGGATGTAGTAGATTGGGAAACGGTGAACTGCAAACAATTGTTTATTCCTATTTGGCGCAAAAACAAAACAGGAAAGGTGGCCAAACTACAGCTTACAAGGAAAATTAGGAGACAGCAGAAGATCCAACCAAGAGGCTTATAACTTGGCGAGAAAAAAACAGCACACCAGAAGACTGGGGGCAGTTTAGAATTCAGCAAGGAAGACAAAGGGATCGGTGAAGGGGAAAATAAAGTATAAGTGTCAGCTTGTGGGGAACATAAAAACTGTAGGGATGCGAAGAGAAAAAGATTGGTGAAGATAAATGTAGGTCCCGTACAGTCAGAAAGAGGGGAATTTATAATGAAGGACAAAGAAATGGCTGAGCAACTAAATACAGACTTGTTCGGTCTTCACAAACGAGGATATAAATAACATCAGAAATGTTGGGGAGCACGGTTGAGTGAGAGGGAGGAACTTAAGGAAATCAGTATTAGCAGGGAAATGGTGTTGGGGAAATTGAGGATTTTGAAGGGCGATAAATCCCCAGGGCCTGATAACCTGCATTGTGGATGCATTGGTGGTCATCTTCCAAGATGTGATAGGCTTTGGAACAGTTCCTGCAGATTGGAGGGTAGCTAACGTAACCCCACTACTTAAAAAGGGAGGGAGAGGGAAAACAGGGAATTACAGATCAGTCAGCCTGACGTCGCTAGTGGGGGAAATGCTAGAGGCATTATAAAAGATTTTATATCAGAGCATTTGGGAAAACAGTGGCAGGATCGGACAGAGTCAGCATGGATTTATGAAGGGGAGATCAAGCTTGACAAATCTACTGGAATTCTTCCAGGATGTAATGAGTAGAGTTGACGAGGGGGAGCCATTGGATGGGATATACTTGGACTTTCAGAAGGCCAAAAAGTCCCAAAGAGATTATCTGAGATGGATAGGAAACTGGTTGGCAGACAGGAAACAAAGTCTTTTTCCAAATGGTAGGCAGTGAATATTGGTGTAGTGCACAGATCGGTGCAGGAACCCCCGCTATTCACACTATATATTAATGATTGTCCCCATCAAAGGCAGCACGGTGGTGCAGTGGTTAGCACTGCTGCCTCACGGCGCCGAGGTCCCAAGTTCGATGCCGGCTCTGGGTCACTGTCCGTGTGGAGGTTGTACATTCTCCTCGTGTTTGCGTGGGTTTCGCCCCCACAACCCAAAGATGTGCAGGGCAGGTGGATTGGCCACGCGAAATTGCCCCTTAATTGGAAAAAAGGAATTGGGCACTATAAACTTTTTTAAAAAAAGATTCTCCCCATCAAACACACCCAGGACAGGTACAGCACGGGGTTAGATACAGAGTAAAGCTCCCTCTACACTGTCCCCATCAAACACTCCCAGGACAGGTACAGCACGGGGTTAGATACAGAGTAAAGCTCCCTCTACACTGTCCCCATCAAACACTCCCAGGACAGGTACAGCACGGGGTTAGATACAGAGTAAAGCTCCCTCTACACTACCCCCATCAAACACTCCCAGGACAGGTACAGCACGGGGTTAGATACAGAGTAAAGCTCCCGCTACACTGTCCCCATCAAACTCTCCCAGGACAGGTACAGCACGGGGTTAGATACAGAGTAAAGCTCCCTCTACACTGTCCCCATCAAACACTCCCAGGACAGGTACAGCACGGGGCTAGATACAGAGTAAAGCTCCCTCTACACTGTCCCCATCAAACACTCCCAGGCCAGGTAAAGCACGGGGTTAGATACAGAGTAAAGCTCCCTCTACACTGTCCCCATCAAACACTCCCAGGACAGGTACAGCACGGGGTTAGATACAGAGTAAAGCTCCCTCTACCCTGTCCCCATCAAACACTCCCAGGACAGGTACAGCACGGGGTTAGATACAGAGTAAAGCTCCCTCTGCACTGTCCCCATCAAACACTCCCAGGACAGGTACAGCACGGGGTTAGATACAGAGTAAAGCTCCCTCTACCCTGTCCCCATCAAACACTCCCAGGACAGGTACAGCACGGGGTTAGATACAGAGTAAAGCTCCCTCTGCACTGTCCCCATCAAACACTCCCAGGACAGGTTCAGCACGGGGTTAGATACAGAGTAAAGCTCCCTCTACACTGTCCCCATCAAACACTCCCAGGACAGGTACAGCACGGGGTTAGACACAGAGTAAAACTCCCTCTACACTGTTCCCATCAAACACTCCCAGGACAGGTACAACACGGGGTTAGATACAGAGTAAAGCTCCCTCTACACTGTCCCCATCAAACACTCCCAGGACAGGTACAGCACGGGGTTAGATACAGTGATGTAGGAGGCATTGTGTCTTCTTACTGCAAGACTTACCTTGCGGTGGCATGACTGAAGAATTCATTTGACTCACAAACCTAGAATGCTCATTATAAACCTAAAGAAAGAAAATGGATTGAGTTATAAGAGTCACACCTTCCCCAGACAGAAATGGATTGAGTTATCACTGACACACCCTCCCCAGACAGAAATGGATTGAGTTATCACTGACACACCCTCCCCAGACAGAAATGGATTAAGTTATCACCGTCACACCCTCCTCAGACAGAAATGGATTGAGTTATCACCGACACACCCTCCCCAGACAGAAATGGATTCAGTTATCACCGTCACACCCTCCCGAGACAGAAATGGATTGGGTTATAACCGACACACCCTCCCCAGACAGAAATGGATTGAGTTATCACCGACACACCCTCCACAGACAGAAATGGATTGGGTTATCACCGTCACACCCTCCTCAGACAGAAATGGATTGAGTTATCACCGACACACCCTCCCCAGACAGAAATGGATTGAGTTATCACCATCACACCCTCCCCAGACAGAAATGGATTGGGTTATCACTGACACACCCTCCCCAGACAGAAATGGATTGAGTTATCACTGACACACCCTCTCCAGACAGAAATGGATTGAGTTATCACTGACACACCCTCCCCAGACAGATATGGATTGAGTTATCACTGACACACCCTCCCCAGACAGAAATGGATTTGTTATCACTGACACACCCTCCCCAGACAGAAATGGATTGGGTTATCACCATCACACCCTCCCCAGACAGAAATGGATTGAGTTATCACCATCACACCCTCCCCAGACAGAAATGGATTGGGTTATCACTGACACACCCTCCCCAGACAGAAATGGATTGAGTTATCACCGTCACACCCTCCCCAGACAGAAATGGATTGAGTTATCACCGTCACACCCTCCCCAGACAGAAATGGATTGGGTTATCACTGTCACACCCTCCCCAGACAGAAATGGATTGAGTTATCACTGACACACCCTCCCCAGACAGAAATGGATTGAGTTATCACTGACACACCCTCCCCAGACAGAAATGGATTGAGTTATCACCGACACACCCTCTCCAGACAGAAATGGATTGGGTTATCACCGTCACACCCTCCCCAGACAGAAATGGATTGAGTTATCACCGTCACACCCTCCCCAGACAGAAATGGATTGAGTTATCACCGTCACACCCTCCCCAGACAGAAATGGATTGGGTTATCACCGTCACACCCTCCCCAGACAGAAATGGATTGAGTTATCACCGTCACACCCTCCCCAGACAGAAATGGATTGAGTTATCACCGACACACCCTCTCCAGACAGAAATGGATTGAGTTATCACTGACACACCCTCCCCAGACAGAAATGGATTGGGTTCTCACTGTCACACCCTCCCCAGACAGAAATGGATTGAGTTATCACCGTCACACCCTCCCCAGACAGAAATGGATTGAGTTATCACCGTCACACCCTCCCCAGACAGAAATGGATTCGGTTATCACCGTCACACCCTCCCCAGACAGAAATGGATTGGGTTATCACCGTCACACCCTCCCCAGACAGAAATGGATTGGGTTATCACCGTCACACCCTCCCCAGACAGAAATGGATTGGGTTATCACCGTCACACCCTCCCCAGACACAAATGGATTGAGTTATCACTGACACACCCTCCCCAGACAGAAATGGATTGGGTTATCACCGACACACCCTCCCCAGACAGAAATGAATTGAGTTATCACCGACACTTCCTCCCCAGACAGAAATGGATTGGGTTATCACTGACACTTCGTCCCCAGACAGAAATGGATTGGGTTATCACTGACACCCTCCCCAGACAGAAATGGTATGAGTTATCACCGCCACACCCTCCCCAGACAGAAACGGATTGGGTTATCACCGTCACACCCTCTCCAGACAGTAATGGTTTGAGTAATCACTGTCACACCCTCCCCAGACAGAAATGGATTGGGTTATCATCGTCACACCCTCCCCAGACAGAAATGGATTGAGTTATCACCGTCACACCCTCCCCAGACAGAAATGGATTGGGTTATCACCGTCACACCCTCCCTAGACAGAAATGGATTGAGTTATCACTGACACACCCTCCCCAGACAGAAATGGATTGGGTTATCACCGACACACCCTCCCCAGACAGAAATGGATTGAGTTATCACCGACGCACCCTCCCCAGACAGAAATGGATTGAGTTATCACCGTCGCACCCTCCCCAGACAGAAATGGATTGAGTTATCACCGACGCACCCTCCCCAGACAGAAATGGATTGAGTTATGACCGTCGCACCCTCCCCAGACAGAAATGGATTGAGTTATCACCGACACACCCTCCCCAGACAGAAATGGATTGGGTTATCACCGTCACACCCTCCCCAGACAGAAATGGATTTGTTATCACTGACACACCCTCCCCAGACAGAAATGGATTGAGTTATCACCGTCACACCCTCCCCAGACAGAAATGGATTGGGTTATCACCGTCACACCCTCCCCAGACAGAAATGGATTGGGTTATCACTGTCACACCCTCCTCAGACAGAAATGGATTGGGTTATCACTGACACACCCTCCCCAGACAGAAATGGATTGGGTTATCACCGTCACACCCTCCCCAGACAGAAACGGATTGAGTTATCACCGTCACACCCTCCCCAGACAGAAACGGACTGAGTTATCACCGTCACACCCTCCCCAGACAGAAATGGATTGGGTTATCACCGTCACACCCTCCCCAGACAGAAATGGATTGAGTTATCACCGTCACACCCTCTCCAGACAGAAATGGATTGGGTTATCACCGTCACACCCTCCCCAGACAGAAATGGATTGGGTTATCACCGTCACACCCTCCCCAGACAGAAATGGATTGAGTTATCACTGACACACCCTCCCCAGACAAAAATGGATTGAGTTATCACTGTCACACCCTCCCCAGACAGAAATGGATTGGGTTATCACCGTCACACCCTCCCCAGACAGAAATGGATTGGGTTATCATCGTCACACCTTCCCCAGACAGAAATGGATTGAGTTATCACTGACACACCCTCCCCAGACAAAAATTGATTGAGTTATCACTGTCACACCCTCCCCAGACAGAAATGGATTGGGTTATCACCTTCACACCCTCCCCAGACAGAAATGGATTGAGTTATCACCATCACACCCTCCCCAGACAGAAATGGATTGAGTTATCACCATCACACCCTCCCCAGACAGAAATGGATTGAGTTATCACTGACACACCCTCCCCAGACAAAAATGGATTGAGTTATCACCGACACACACTCCCCAGACAGAAATGGATTGGGTTCTCACTGTCACACCCTCCCCAGACAGAAATGGATTGAGTTATCACCGACACACACTCCCCAGACAGAAATGGATTGAGTTATCACCGTCACACCCTCGCCAGACAGAAATGGATTGAGTTATCACCGTCACACCCTCCACAGACAGAAATGGATTGAGTTATCACCATCACACCCTCCCCAGACAGAAATGGATTGAGTTATCACCGACACACCCTCCTCAGACAGAAATGGATTGAGTTATCACCGTCACACCCTCCTCAGACAGAAATGGATTGAGTTATCACCGTCACACCCTCCTCAGACAGAAATGGATTGGGTTATCACTGACACACCCTCCCCAGACAGAAATGGATTGGGTTATCACCGTCACACCCTCCCCAGACAGAAATGGATTGAGTTATCACCGACACACCCTCCTCAGACAGAAATGGATTGAGTTATCACCGTCACACCCTCCTCAGACAGAAATGGATTGAGTTATCACCGACACACCCTCCCCAGACAGAAATGGATTGGGTTCTCACTGTCACACACTCCCCAGACAGAAATGGATTGAGTTATCACCGTCACACCCTCCCCAGACAGAAATGGATTGGGTTATCACCGTCACACCCTCCCCAGACAGAAATGGATTGGGTTATCACCGTCACACCCTCCCCAGACAGAAATGGATTTGTTATCACTGACACACCCTCCCCAGACAGAAATGGATTGGGTTATCACTGACACACCCTCCCCAGACAGAAATGGATTGGGTTATCACTGACACACCCTCCCCAGACAGAAATGGATTGAGTTATCACTGACACACCCTCCCCAGACAGAAATGGATTGAGTTATCACTGACACCCTCCCCAGACAGAAATGGATTGAGTTATCACCGTCACACCCTCCCCAGACAGAAATGGATTGAGTTATCACTGTCACACCCTCCCCAGACATAAATGGATTGAGTTATCACCGACACACACTCCCCAGACAGAAATGGATTGAGTTATCACCGTCACACCCTCCCCAGACAGAAATGGATTCAGTTATCACCGTCACACCCTCCCCAGACAGAAATGGATTGGGTTATCACCGTCACACCCTCCCCAGACAGAAATGGATTGAGTTATCACTGACATACCCTCTCCAGACAGAAATGGATTCAGTTATCACTGTCACACCTTCCCCAGACAGAAATGGATTGAGTTATCACTGACACACCCTCCCCAGACATAAATGGGCTATCATGTTGAACTAAAGCAAGGTGTCCGCTTGTATACTCAGTCAGTGTTGTGCCAGCCAATTCCAGACACAGCAAGCTGCCAGGAGTTATAACTGGACTGAACACCCACAGCTCAGGGTCCTGCTGCAAGAGCAGTCCCCGTTCACTGGGATTGCCCCAACATCGCAATATCCTGCTGAATCGTCAGAACCGTCATGGCGAATGGCCTGAGGCAACAGGTGACAAGTGTATAATGTGTGGATTGGGCTGTCAGTGAGCAGAGGGATAGAGGGGAACTCAGCAATAAGTGGCGAAAGTGATACTCACAGTCTGCAGCAAGCTCTCACAGAGTTTCCTAGCAGCCGAAAGACCCTCTGACTTGGGATGACTGAAAGGAACACAAAGGATACAGCACGGGGTTAGATACAGAGTAAAGCTCCCTCTACACTGTCCCCATCAAACACTCCCAGGACAGGTACAGCACGGGGTTAGATACAGAGTAAAGCTCCCTCTACACTGTCCCCATCAAACACTCCCAGGACAGGTACAGCACGGGGTTAGATACAGAGTAAAGCTCCCTCTACACTGTCCCCATCAAATACTCCCAGGACAGGTACAGCACGGGGCAAGATACAGAGTAAAGCTCCCTCTACACTGTCCCCATCAAACACTCCCAGGACAGGTACAGCACGGGGTTAGATACAGAGTAAAGCTCCCTCAACACTGTCCCCATCAAACACTCCCAGGACAGGTACAGCACGGGGTTAGATACAGAGTAAAGCTCCCTCTACACTGTCCCTATCAAACACTCCCAGGACAGGTACAGCACGGGGTTAGATACAGAGTAAAGCTCCCTCTACACTGTCCCCATCAAACACTCCCAGGACAGCTACAGCACGGGGCTAGATACAGAGTAAAGCTCCCTCTACACTGTCCCTATCAAACACTCCCAGGACAGGTACAGCACGGGGTTAGATACAGAGTAAAGCTCCCTCTACACTGTCCCCGTCAAACACTCCCAGGACAGGTACAGCACGGGGTTAGATACAGAGTAAAGCTCCCTCTACACTGTCCCCATCAAACACTGCCAGGACAGGTACAGCACAGGGTTAGATACAGAGTAAAGCTCCCTCCACACTGTCCCCATCAAACACTCCCAGGACAGGGATAGCACGGGGTTAGATACAGAGTAAAGCTCCCCTACACTGTCCCCATCAAACACTCCCAGGACAGGTACAGCACGGGGTTAGATACAGAGTAAAGCTTCCTCTACACTGTCCCCATCAAACACTCCCAGGACAGGTACAGCACGGGGTTAGATACAGAGTAAAGCTCCCTCTACACTGTCCCCATCAAACACTCCCAGGGCAGGTACAGCACGGGGTTAGATACAGAGTAAAACTTCCTCTACACTGTCCCCATCAAACACTCCCAGGACAGGTACAGCACGGGGTGAGATAGAGTGAAGCTGCCTCGGAGATGGGAACTGAGCGCTCTGTCTGCTGGTGTTGCACAGCTCAGGGTTGGGATTGGGGTTCAGCCGAAACTCCGCTGACCGCAGCGAGACGGGTGAATCCCTCCGGCAGGAACAGACGGAGATGTCCTGCTCAGATCAGAGACGGTTAAGGTCAGTACTAACCCACCAGCAGGCACACACCAACACCCATCGGCCTTCATTTCACAGATACCGAGCTCTCTCAGACACAGCTCGAGCTCACGCTCCTCTCCTGCGCACATGTCTTACACGAGCTTTGTGCAAGGCTGCAGTGTGTTTGAGTTAAATTGAACAAATGAAATCTAACGCTGCAGTAACAGTGGTGCAGTGATGAATCTGTGTCCAGTCCATGCACAGCACGCGTAAACACAGGGCGATTGTTAGCGAGAACCTCGGTACCTGATATAGATGTACATTGGCTCAAAGGCCTCTCTCCCAGAGGCAGGTTCCAGGCAACCAGAGCCCTTCCCGCGGAGGAAGACCTTGGCACCAGTCTCGGCCTGAATGTGCTGCAGGTAGGAACCGCCCGGACCCTCCACTTTCTCCTTAATATTGAAGGCCGCTTCGATTTGCTCCAGGCCCACAAAGACCTTATCTTGCACGTAATGCATCTGTGGAGCAAGAGGAAGAACTGATCACACACAACGCAGCAGGTAAACAACAAACAAAGAATGGCTGCTGAAAATGCTGCAACATCTAAGTGAAGTCATTCTGTTCTAACCGGAGCAGAGCTGAAACTGACTGACCTTGGGTATCGGACCCCATCATTCGTTACGATCCCGGACCCAGACACTCGTTAGGATCCCGGATCGGACCCCAGCACACGTTAGGATCCCGGACCACGACACTCGTTAGGATCCCGGATCGGACCCCAGCACACGTTAGGATCCCGGACCACGACACTCGTTAGGATCCCAGACCCAGACACTCGTTAGGATCCCGGACCCAGACCCCGACACTCGTTAGGATCCCGGACCAGACCCAGACAGTTGTTAGGATCCCGGATCGGACCCAGACACTCTTTAGGATCCCGGACCCAGACACTCGTTAGGATCCCGGACCCAGACCCAGACACTCGTTAGGATCCCGGACCCAGACACTCGTTAGGATCCCGGACCCAGACACTCGTTAGGATCCCGGATCGGACCCCAGCACACATTAGGATCCCGGACCCCAACACTCGTTAGGATCCCGGACCCAGACACTCGTTAGGATCCCGGACCAGACCCCGACAGTCGTTAGGATCCCGGACTCAGACCCCGACACTCGTTAGGAACGCGGACCCCGACACTCGTTAGGATCCCGGATCGGACCCCAGCACACATTAGGATCCCGGACCCCGACACTCGTTAGGATCCCGGACCCAGACACTCGTTAGGATCCCGGACCAGACCCCGACAGTCGTTAGGATCCCGGACTCAGACCCCGACACTCGTTAGGAACGCGGACCCCGACACTCGTTAGGATCCCGGATCGGACCCCAGCACACATTAGGATCCCGGACCCCGACACTCGTTAGGATCCCGGACCCAGACACTCGTTAGGATCCCGGACCAGACCCCGACAGTCGTTAGGATCCCAGACTCAGACCCCGACACTCGTTAGGAACGCGGACCCCGACACTCGTTAGGATCCCGGACCCAGACACTCGTTAGGATCCCGGACTCAGACCCCGACAATCGTTAGGAACGCGGACCAAACTCCCCAAGGTCCCCCCAGGCTCAGTATTAAAAATCTGGAAATTGCTGCTCTGATCTGATTGGGGAATAAACAGGAAATGTCACAACTCACGACGGAAAGGTATCTGACCCGTAAAGGTATCTGGAATCAGGGATTGAAGGCGGACGTGGCCATGCTCCAAGAGACACACCTGAAGGTGGCGGACCAGGTCAGGCTAAGAAAGGGATGGGTAGGACAGGTCTTCCACTCGGGACTGGACGCGAAGAATAGAGGGGTGGCAATATTGGTGGGCAAGCGGGTGTCATTTGAGACCAAGACTATTGTAGCGGACAATGGAGGGCGATATGTAATGGTGAGCAGTAGGCTGCAAGGGACGTGGGTGGTGTTGGTAAACGTATACGCCCCGAACTGGGATGATGCAGGATTCATGAAGCGCATGTTGGGGCGCATTCCGGACCTGGAGATAGGAGGCCTGATGGGAGGGGACTTCAATACAGTGTTGGATCCAGCACTGGACCGCTCCAAATCAAGGACTGGAAAGAGGCCAGCGGCGGCCAAGGTACTTAGGGGGTTTATGGATCAGATGGGGGGAGTGGACCCATGGAGGTTTGCAAGGCCGCAGGCCAGGGAATTTACTTTCTTCTCCCATGTACACAAAGCCTACTCCCGGATAGATTTCTTTGTTCTGGGTAGGGCGCTCATCCCGAGGGTGGAGGGGATGGAGTATTCGGCCATAGCCATTTCGGACCATGTCCCGCACTGGGTGGAACTGGAGCTGGGAGAGGAGAGGGACCAACGCCCGCTGTGGCGGCTGGATGTGGGACTGCTGGCGGACGAGGTGGTGTGTGGGAAGGTGAGGGGGTGTATCGAAAGGTACTTGGAGGCCAACGACAACGGGGAGGTGCGGGTGGGGGTGGTATGGGAGGCATTGAAGGCGGTGATCAGGGGAGAGCTAATCTCCATTAGGGCTCATAGGGAGAAGCCAGAGGGTATGGAAAGGGAGAGGTTAGTGGGGGAGATTTTGAGAGTGGACAGGAGATACGCAGAGGCCCCGGAGGAAAGATTACTTGGGGAAAGACGACGGCTCCAGACGGAGTTTGACCTGTTGACCACAGGGAAGGCGGAGGCACAGTGGAGGAAAGCGCAGGGGGCGACCTACGAGCATGGGGAAAAGGCTAGTCGGATGCTGGCACACCAGCTCCGTAAGAGGATGGCAGTGAGGGAAACAGGGGGTGTCAAAGATGGAAGGGGAGCCACGGTTCGGAGTGCGACGAAAATAAACGAGGTATTCAAGGCCTTTTATGAAGAGCTGTACAGATCCCAGCCCCCAGCGGGGGAAGAGGGGATGAGACGATTCCTAGATCAGCTGAGGTTCCCGAGGGTGGAGGAGCAAGAGGTGGCTGGTTTGGGGGCACCAATTGGGTTGGAGGAGCTGAGCAAGGGTTTGGGGAGCATGCAGGCGGGGAAGGCCCCGGGACCGGACGGATTCCCGGTGGAGTTCTACAGGAAGTACGCAGACCTGTTGGCCCCGCTACTGGTGAGGACCTTTAATGAGGCAAGAGAGGAGGGGACCCTGCCCCCGACAATGTCGGAAGCGACAATTTCTTTGATCCTAAAGCGGGACAAGGACCCACTGCAATGTGGATCGTACAGGCCGATCTCGCTCCTCAATGTGGATGCAAAGCTGCTGGCAAAAGTGCTGGCCATGAAGATCGAGGACTGTGTCCCGGAGGTAATCCACGAGGACCAGACGGGATTTGTAAAGGGCAGGCAACTAAACACCAATGTGTTTAACATTAAACGTGATAATGATGCCATCGGAGGAGGGAGAGGCGGAGATAGTGGCAGCTATGGATGCGGAGAAGGCCTTTGACCGAGTAGAGTGGGAGTACCTCTGGGAGGTGCTGCGTAGGTTTGGGTTCGGGGTAGGGTTTATCAATTGGGTTAAGCTCCTTTACAGAGCCCCGATGGCAAGTGTAGTGACGAACCGGCGGAGGTCAGAGTACTTTCGACTGTACCGAGGGACGAGGCAGGGGTGCCCTCTGTCCCCCCTGTTGTTCGCATTGGCGATCGAACCATTGGCCATGTCATTGAGGGAGTCTAATAAATGGAAGGGGGTGGTCCGAGGGGGAGAAGAGCATCGGGTGTCGCTATATGCGGATGACCTGTTGCTGTACGTGGCGGATCCAATGGAGGGGGTGGTGGAGGTCATGCAGACTCTAAGGGAGTTTGGGGAGTTTTCGGGCTATAAGCTCAATGTAGGGAAGAGTGAGCTCTTTGTATTACAGGCGGGGGACCAAGAAAGAGGGATAGGGGACCTACCGCTGAGGAGGGCGGAGGGGAGCTTTCGGTATCTGGGGATCCAGATAGCCAGGAGTTGGGGGACCCTACATAAACTGAATCTGACGAGGTTGGTGGAGCAAATGGAGGAGGATTTCAAAAGATGGGACATGTTACCGCTCTCGCTGGCAGGTAGAGTGCAGTTGGTCAAAATGGTGGTCCTTCCGAGGTTTCGGTTTGTGTTTCAGTGCCTTCCCATCGTGATCTCTAAGGCCTTTTTTAAGAGAGTAGGCAGGAGTATTATGGGGTTTGTGTGGGCGAATAAGACCCCGAGAGTAAGGAGAGGGTTCCTGGAACGCAGTAGGGACCGAGGACGGTTGGCGCTGCCAAACCTGGGGAGCTACTACTGGGCAGCAAATGTGGCGATGATCCGCAAGTGGGTTATGGAGGGAGAGGGGGCGGCATGGAAGAGGATGGAGATGGCGTCCTGTAAAGGAACGAGCCTGGGGGCGTTGGTGACGGCACCGCTGCCGCTCGCGCCGACAAAGTATACCACGAGCCCGGTGGTGGCGGCACGCTAAGGATCTGGGGCCAGTGGAGACGGCACCGGGGTGCAATGGGAGCATCGGTGTGGTCCCCGATCAGGGGTAACCACCGGTTTGTCCCGGGGAAGATGGACGGGACGGAGGGTTCCAGAGCTGGCATCGGGCAGGGATTGGAAGAATGGGGGACCTGTTCATCGACGGGACGTTTGCGAGCCTAGGGGCACTGGAGGAGAAGTTCGAGTTACCCCCGGGAAATGCCTTTAGATATATGCAGGTGAGGGCTTTTGTGAGGTGACAGGTGATGGAATTCCCGTTGCTCCCGGCACAAGAAGTTCAAGATAGGGTGATCTCGGGTGTATGGGTCGGGGAGGGCAAGGTGTCGGAAATACACCACGAGTTGAAAGAAGAGGGGGAAGCGCTGGTAGAAGAGTTGAAGGGTAAATGGGAGGGGGAGCTGGGGGAGGAGATCGAGGAAGGTCTGTGGGCTGATGCCCTAGGTAGGGTTAATTCCTCCTCCTCGTGTGCCAGGCTCAGCCTGATACAATTTAAGGTGGTCCACAGAGCGCACTTGACGGGGGCGAGGTTGAGTAGGTTCTTTGGGGTAGAGGACAGACGTGGAAGGTGCTCAGGGAGCCCGGCGAACCATGTCCATATGTTTTGGTCATGCCTGGCACTGGGGGGGGGTTCTGGAGAGGAGTGGCGGGAGCAATATCTCAGGTGGTGAAAGTCCGGGTCAAGTTCGCCTTGAGAGGGTCTGCGCAGGGGTTCTACAGGCGGTGGCAACCATTCCTAGACTATCTCGCGGAGCGTTAGAGGAAGGTCGGTCAGCAGCAGCAGCAACCTGGGGGGGGGGGGGGGGGGGGACTACCTGGGAGGGTGGATGAGCAAGAGATAACATGAAGGGTTGGGGAAACTGGCACGTACGGGTGAGGGTCAGTGTACAAAGCTGTGTAAATATATCATTTTGCCATGTATATATCTTGCTCTGCGCGATTTCTCGTTTTTTTTTGTTACCGGGGGGGTGGGGGGTTATTGTTTGTAAGGGAGAAAAATTATGTTAAAAAACTTTAATAAAAAAAAAGAAATGGGTGGGTTGTTTTATTTCTTTAATATAAATTTAGAGTACCCAATTCATTTTCTGTTCCAATTAAGGGGCAAATTAGCGTGGCCAATCCACCTACCCTGCACATCTTTGGGTTGTGGGGGTGAGACCCACGCAGACACGGGGAGAATGTGCAAACTCCACACGGACAGGGACACGGTGCCGGGATCGAACCTGTGTCCTCGGTGCTGTGAGGCAGCAGTGCTAACCACTGCACCACCGTGCCGCCCTGGGTGGGTTGTTTTATGAGAGGGCGAGAGGTCAGGTTTATATCCGCAGAGTGAGAGGCGACTTGATGGAGACCTTGAAGATCCTGAAGGGGTAATTGACGGGGTGGACGTGGAGAGGAGGTTTCCTCTGGTGGGCGAATCTAGAACTAGGAAGTGGCTGTTTAATAATAGGCGGTCACCCATTGAAGACAAGAGATGAGAAGAATATTTTCTCTGCGGGCGAATCTTCCTCAAAAAGGGGAGGGAAGCGAAACCGGTGAATATTTTTGAGGCAGATGATAGATAGATTCTGGATTAGCAAGGGGGTGACAGCCATGACCTCGGTGAATGTGGGAACAGACTCGAGGGGCAGGATGGCCTCCTCCTGGTAAGAGGATCAGAAGTGTAGAGCATTTCTTAAATGGCGAGAGATTATGTTGATGTCCAAAGGGGCCATAAGACATAGGAGCAGAATTAGGCCACTCGGCCCATCGAGTCTGCTCCGCCATTCAATCATGGCTGATATTATCTCATCCCCATTCTCCTGCCTTCTCCCCATAAACCCTGATCCTATCTCTGTCTTAAAGACACTCAGTGATTTGGCCTCCACAACCTTCTGCGGCAAAGAGTTCCACAGATTCACCACCCTCTGGCTGAAGAAATTCCTCCTCATCTCTGTTTTAAAGGATCGTCCCTTTAGTCTGAGATGGTGTCCTCTGCTTCTAGTCGGTCCTACAAGTGGAAACATCCTCTCCACGTCCACTCTATCCAGGCCTCGCAATATCCTGTAAGTTTCAATAAGATCCCCCTCTCATCCTTCTAAACTCCAACGGGTACAGACCCAGAGCCCTCAACCGTTCCTCATACGACAAGCTCTTCATTCCAGGTACCCTTTGTCCAGGAGTCGCTGACAGCTAACATGCAGTCCCAGCAAGCAATTAGAAAACCAAATGGTATGATGGCCTTTATTGTAAGAGGGTTTGAGTACAGGAGCCTTGCTACAATTGTAGAGAACCTGAGTTAGACTGCTCCTGAAGTATTGTGTTCAGTTTTGGTCCCCTTCAGGAAGGGTTTACTTGCCGTAGAGGGAGTGCAGCGGAGGTTCCCCAGCCTGGCTCCTGGGATGGGTGGGATTGTCCAGTGAGGAGAGATCGAGGAGATTGGGCCTGTATACTCCAGCGTTGCGAAGAATGAAGCGATCTCACTGAAACAGACACTCGCAAGGGGCTGGGCAGATGTGGAGCAGTCTACAATCAGGCGACAGCCTCAGAATCAGGGGTGGGCCATTTAGGACGGAGAGGAGGAGGAATTCCTTCACCCAAGGGGGCGGTGAGTCTTTGGAATTCTCAACCGCAGAGGGATGTGGAAGCTCAGTCATTCAGAACGTTCCAAGACGGAGACCGAGAGATTTCTAGATATCAGGGGAACGGGGATAGTTCAGGAAAACGGCGTTGAGGTGGATCAGGATGTAGTTGAATTACAGAGCAGGCTCAAGGGGCCGGGTGGCCGACCTCTGCTCCCGTGTTCAGAGATGAAATGCCCGTGTTTTTCCAGTCGTTCCTCATAGCCTAGCCCACTTCCCGAACTGCTCGGGAGCAACGCCATAACACCCAAGATTGGAAACCAGGCAGGGACGGGAGCAGAGTTAACTTCCCAGCTACCCGGAAGATAAATGGGATGATGAGGCAGAATTTGCGGAGAGGAGAAAAGAAGGGATGTGGAGAAACCGGAGAGCAGGTGCCCAGAGGACAGGCGAGTTGAACAATTGGATATTCCTGATCAATCGAACCTCTGTAACTGGGAATGAGGGGGGCCGGGGAGGTGTTTCCATCTCAAGGTGCATGACACCCTCACAACATCACTGAAGCAGCAAAGCTAGAGAGACAGGCCGGTCCGATAGGTCACGGTTAATATCACACCCTCGTTTTTCCTCGTGACTAATGTTGGTGCAACATCTAGAATACCTTCTATTGCGAGGTGTTAATACAGCCTCTCCATCCACTAAGATCATACACCCCAGCCAAACCCAATCCTCAGCCCCACACTCAATATCCTTTAGCCAAGATACAGCAGACACAGGTCGTTTCTCATGCGAGATTGACCGGTATATCGTGGTGAGGATGTACGTACACACAGTACCGGTTGGCCACTCTCACCCCAGATATTCAACTGGTCTCTGGACCACTCACAGCTAACTGTTAACGGACTCGATGCGAGGCAGAGGAGCGTGTGAATTTTACTGTCGGGCTGCACAGTGAAACCCCGGCTTTCACTCGAAGTGGGGCTGTCCTCACAGCCCAGTTTCTCTAGGAGGAGAGTATCAGCAGAACCAAACTACTGGACAGGTCCCACTTTCTTCATCCTCCTGCCCCTCGGGGACAATAACACAGTGCAAACTGCAGCTCCCTCCACACTGTCCCCATCAAACACTCCCAGGACAGGTACAGCACGGGGTTAGATACAGAGTAAAGCTCCCTCTATACAGTCCCCATCAAACACTCCCAGGACAGGTACAGCATGGGGTTAGATACAGTGTAAAACTCCCTCTACACTGTCCACATCAAACACTCCCAGGACAGGTACAGCACAGGGTTAGATACAGAGTAAAGCTCCCTCTACACTGTCCCCATCAAACACTCCCAGGACAGGTACAGCACGGGGTTAGATACAGAGTAAAGCTCCCTCTACACTGTCCCCATCAAACACTCCCAGGACAGGTACAGCACGGGGTTAGATACAGAGTAAAGCTCCCTCTACACTGTCCCCATCAAACACTCCCAGGACAGGTACAGCACGGGGTTAGATACAGAGTAAAGCTCCCTCTACACTGTCCCCATCAAACACTCCCAGGACAGGTACAGCACGGGGTTAGATACAGAGTAAAGCTCCCTCTACACTGTCCCCATCAAACACTCCCAGGACAGGTACAGCACGGGGTTAGATACAGAGTAAAGCTCCCTCTACACTGTCCCAATCAAACTCCCAGGACAGGTACAGCACGAGGTTAGATACAGAGTAAAGCTCCCTCTACACTGTCCTCATCAAACACTCCCAGGACAGGTACAGCACGGGGTTAGATACAGAGTAAAGCTCCCTCTACACTGTCCCCATCAAACACCCCCAGGACAGGTACAGCACGGGGTTAGATACAGAGTAAAGCTCCCTCTACACTGTCCCAATCAAACTCCCAGGACAGGTACAGCACGGGGTTAGATACAGAGTAAAGCTCCCTCTACACTGTCCCCATCAAACACTCCCAGGACAGGTACAGCACGGGGTTAGATACAGAGTAAAGCTCCCTCTACACTGTCCCCATCAAACATTCCCAGGACAGGTACAGCACGGGGTTAGATACAGAGTAAAGCTCCCTCTACACTGTCCCCACCAAACACTCCCAGGACAGGTACAGCACGGGGTTAGATACAGAGTAAAGCTCCCTCTACACTCTCCCCATCAAACACTCCCAGGACAATTACAGCACGGGGTTAGATACAGAGTAAAGCTCCCTCTGCACTGTCCCCATCAAACACTCCCAGGACAGGTACAGCACGGGGTTAGATACAGAGTAAAGCGCCCTCTACACTGTCCCCATCAAACACTCCCAGGACAGGTACAGCACGGGGTTAGATACAGAGTAAAGCTCCCACTACACTGTCCCCATCAAACACTCCCAGGACAGGTACAGCACGGGGTTAGATACAGAGTAAAGCTCCCTCTACACTGTCCCCATCAAACACTCCCAGGACAGGTACAGCACGGGGTTAGATACAGAGTAAAGCTCCCTCTACACTCTCCCCATCAAACACTCCCAGGACAGGTACAGCACGTGGTTAGATACAGAGTAAAGCTCCCTCTACACTGTCCCCATCAAACACTCCCAGGACAGGTACAGCACGGGGTTAGATACAGAGTAAAGCTCCCTCTACACTGTCCACATCAAACACTCCCAGGACAGGTACAGCACGGGGTTAGATACAGAGTAAAGCTCCCTCTACACTGTCCCCATCAAACACTCCCAGGACAGGTACAGCACGGGGTTAGATACAGAGTAAAGCTCCCTCTACACTGTCCGAATCAAACTCCCAGGACAGGTATAGCACGGGGTTAGATACAGAGTAAAGCTCCCTCTACACTGTCCTCATCAAACACTCCCAGGACAGGTACAGCACAGGGTTAGATACAGAGTAAAGCTCCCTCTACACTGTCCCCATCAAACACCCCCAGGACAGGTACAGCACGGGGTTAGATACAGAGTAAAGCTCCCTCTACACTGTCCCAATCAAACTCCCAGGACAGGTACAGCACGGGGTTAGATACAGAGTAAAGCTCCCTCTACACTGTCCCCATCAAACACTCCCAGGACAGGTACAGCACGGGGTTAGATACAGAGTAAAGCTGCCTCTACACTGTCCCTGTCAAACACTCCCAGGACAGGTACAGCACCGTGTTAGATACAGAGTAAAGCTCCCTCGACACTGTCTCCATCAAACACTCCCAGGACAGGTACAGCACGGGGTTAGATACAGAGTAAAGCTGCCTCTACACTGTCCCTGTCAAACACTCCCAGGACAGGTACAGCACCGTGTTAGATACAGAGTAAAGCTCCCTCTACACTGTCCCCATCAAACATTCCCAGGACAGGTACAGCACGGGGTTAGATACAGAGTAAAGCTGCCTCTACACTGTCCCTGTCAAACACTCCCAGGACAGGTACAGCACCGTGTTAGATACAGAGTAAAGCTCCCTCGACACTGTCCCCATCAAACACTCCCAGGACAGGTACAGCACGGGGTTAGATACAGAGTAAAGCTCCCCCTACACTGTCCCCATCAAACAATCCCAGGACAGGTACAGCACGGGGTTAGATACAGAGTAAAGCTCCCCCTACACTGTCCCCATCAAACAATCCCAGGACAGGTACAGCACGGGGTTAGATACAGAGTAAAGCTGCCTCTACAGTGTCCCCATCACTCGGGACAGGGAGAGCACGAGGTTTGATACAGAGTAAAGCTCCCTCTACACTGTCCCCATCAAACACTCCCAGGACAGGTACAGCACGGGGTTAGATACAGAGTAAAGCTCCCTCTGCACTGTCCCCATCAAACACTCCCAGGACAGGTACAGCACGCGGTTAGATACAGAGTAAAGCTCCCTCGACACTGTCCCCATCAAACACTCCCAGGACAGGTACAGCACGGGGCTAGATACAGAGTAAAGCTCCCTCTACACTGTCCCCATCAAACACTCCCAGGACAGGTACAGCACGGGGTTAGATACAGAGTAAAGCTCCCTCTACACTGTCCCCATCAAACACTCCCAGGACAGGTACAGCACAGGGTTAGATACAGAGTAAAGCTCCCTTTACACTGTCCCCATCAAACACTCCCAGGACAGGTACAGCACGGGGTTAGATACAGAGTAAAGCTCTCTCTACACTGTCCCCATCAAACACTCCCAGGGCAGGTACAGCACAGGGTTAGATACAGAGTAAAGCTCCCTCTACACTGTCCCCATCAAACACTCCCAGGACAGGTCCAGCACGGGGTTAGATACAGAGTAAAGTTCCCTCTACACTGCCCCCATCAAACACTCCCAGGACAGGTACAGCACGTGTTTAGATACAGAGTAAAGCTCGTTCTACGCTGTCCCCATCAAACACTCCCAGGACAGGTACAGCACGGGGTTAGATACAGAGTAAAGCTCCCTCTACACTGTCCCCATCAAACACTCCCAGGACAGGTACAGCACGGGGTTAGATACTGAGTAAAGCTTCCTCGACACTGTCCCCATCAAACACTCCCAGGACAGGTACAGCACTGGGTTAGATACAGAGTAAAGCTCCCTCGACACTGTCCCCATCAAACTCTCCCAGGACAGGTACAGCACGGGGTTAGATACAGAGTAAAGCTCCCTCGACACTGTCCCCATCAAACACTCCCAGGACAGGTACAGCACTGGGTTAGATACAGAGTAAAGCTCCCTCTTCACTGCCCCCATCACTCCAAGACAGGTACAGCACGGGGTTAAAGATAGGGACCAGTGCAGTGACGAATGTCCTCCTCCATGCTATCAGGACATACTTACCCCTGCTTGGGATTTGGTTGTGCTGGTTGTCGGATGTGAAACATGAGCTGGCTGGTGATAGACGGTAACCATTGGACCATTAAACTGCGAGTTCGAAGCACTGACTGTCTTTATAACTCCGCCGGCGATGATCTCTTTAATCCGGTTCACAGCCTCTGCAAAGAAGTGTATTTATACAGTTCAGAAAGCTGGAATACTCCAATCCGGTCATCTCCTCTTCTCTCCTTTCTGTCCCTGTCTCGAAATGGGTCAAAGGCTTGCTGGGAATTGGCTATCAATCTATCAATAGGCATAGACAGCTCAGAGCTCGCACGTCACTACAGGCACTACAGCGCTCCCCCGCTGACAGCTCTGCCTCAGTACTGACCCTCTGACAGTGCGGCACTCCCTCAGTACTGACCCTCTGACAGTGCGGTGCTCCCTCAGTACTGACCCTCTGATAGTGCGGCGCTCCCTCAGTGCTGACCCTCTGACAGTGCGGCACTCCCTCAGTACTGAACCTCTGACAGTGCGGCACACCCTCAGTACTGACCCTCTGACAGTGCGGCTCTCCCTCAGTACTGACCCTCCCACAGTGCGGCACACCCTCAGTACTGACCCTCTGACAGTGCGGCGCTCCCTCAGTACTGACCCTCTGACAGTGCGGCACTCCCTCAGTACTGACCGTCTGACAATGCGGCACTCCCTCAGTACTGACCCCCTGACAGTGCGGCACTCCCACAGTACTGACCCCCTGACAGTGCGGCACTCCCTCAGTACTGACCCTCCGACAGTGCGGTGCTCCCTCAGCACTGACCCTCTGACAGTGCGGCACTCCCTCAGTACTGACCCTCCGACAGTGCGGCACTCCCTCAGTACTGACCCTCTGACAGTGCAGCACTCCCTCAGTACTGACCCTCTACAGTGCGGCACTCCCTCAGTACTGACCCTCTGACAGTGCGGCACTCCCTCAGTACTGACCCTCTGACAGTGCAGCACTCCCTCAGTACTGACCCTCTGACAGTGCAGCACTCCCTCAGTACTGACCCTCTACAGTGCGGCACTCCCTCAGTACTGACCCTCTGACAGTGCGGCACTCCCTCAGTACTGACCCTCTGACAGTGCAGCACTCCCTCAGTACTGACCCTCTACAGTGCGGCACTCCCTCAGTACTGACCCTCTGACAGTGCGGCACTCCCTCAGTACTGACCCTCTGACAGTGCGGCACTCCCTCAGTACTGACCCCCTGACAATGCAGCACTCCCTCAGTACTGACCCTCTGACAGTGCGGCACTCCCTCAGTACTGACCCTCTGACAGTGCGGCGCTCCCTCAGTACTGACCCTCTGACAGTGCAGCGCTCCCTCAGTACTGACCGCCTGACAATGCAGCGCTCCCTCAGTACTGACCCCCTGACAGTGCAGCACTCCCTCAGTACTGACCCCCTGACAGTGCAGCACTCCCTCAGTACTGACCCCGACAGTGCAGCGCTCCCTCGGTACTGACCCCGACAGTGCAGCGCTCCCTCAGTACTGACGCATCGATCACTCCCTACTCCTCAGCACTGAACCAAGATCGCTCCGATGGAAGGCGTGCAGTGTTTAAATTGTCGGGCTGCACAGTGAAACCCCGGCTTTCACTCGAAGTGGGGCTGTCCTCACAGCCCAGTTTCTCTAGGAGGAGTGTATCAGCAGAACCAAACTACTGGACAGGTCCCACTTTCTTCATCCTCCAGGTCCCTGATTGTTTCAACCTGCTGCAGTCCTCATCAATCGGTTTCATCCCAATGTTACCCGTATCCGCGATCCCCTGGGATTCCCCAGTGAAACGGGCAGGCTCTCGTTGTCAAAGTCTGCTGCCAAGGATATTCCTTTTGTCAATGGTATGGAGCCGGATGGAATCCCTGCAGTGCAGACAGCCCATTCAGCCCCTCAAGTCTGTACCGACCCTCCGAAAGAGCACCCTCCCCTCCCCCACCCTCTCCCCATCACACCCCTACCCTGCTCATCTTTGGACTCTAAAGGGGCAATTTTGCATGGCCAATCCACCCAACTAACATTCCAGTTTTGTTTTTGCTTCCCATCCATCATCTCGGCCTGCTTTTCTCCTCCCCACTCCCTCGCCCACACTGGCCAGGATCAATCCAAGAGCACCTACGCCTGCCCTGCCCAAGTCAGGCTAATAAACGGGCGGTAAGCTCAGTCTGGACTTCTGCGAGGCCAGAAGCCAGCCATTCATCTCGGCCGCACACTTACTGTCAACAACATCACGTGTCTGTCCTTGGATGTGCAGGTACAAAGCACGGTCCCTGCAGGGGAGAGAAATGAGAAACGGAATTCCAAATGTTTCCTGGATTTGGATACGCAACAATCACAGGGCAGACAGGGCAAAGTGCCAGCAGCTGTGCCCCCCCCCCCCCAAACCCCGAGTGGCATGATGCCGGGAGATAGCCCAGGTACTAGAGTGCTTGGGGGGGGGGGGGAAACACAGAGAGACAGACAGGGGAGGCAGGGAGAGAGGGGGAGGCAGGGAGAGAGGGGAGGCAGGGAGAGAGGGGGAGGCAGGGAGAGAGGGGGAGGCAGGGAGAGAGGGGGAGGCAGAGAGAGAGGGGGAGGCAGAGAGAGAGGGGGAGGCAGAGAGAGAGGGGGAGGCAGAGAGAGAGGGGGAGGCAGAGAGAGAGGGGGAGGCAGAGAGAGAGGGGGAGGCAGAGAGAGAGGGGGAGGCAGAGAGAGAGGGGGAGGCAGAGAGAGAGGGGAGGCAGAGAGAGAGGGGGAGGCAGAGAGAGAGGGGGAGGCAGAGAGAGAGGGGGAGGCAGAGAGAGAGGGGGAGGCAGAGAGAGAGGGGGAGGCAGAGAGAGAGGGGGAGGCAGAGAGAGAGGGGGAGGCAGAGAGAGAGGGGGAGGCAGAGAGAGAGGGGGAGGCAGAGAGAGAGGGGGAGGCAGAGAGAGAGGGGGAGGCAGAGAGAGAGGGGGAGGCAGAGAGAGAGGGGGAGGCAGAGAGAGAGGGGGAGGCAGAGAGAGAGGGGGAGGCAGAGAGAGAGGGGGAGGCAGAGAGAGAGGGGGAGGCAGAGAGAGAGGGGGAGGCAGAGAGAGAGGGGGAGGCAGAGAGAGAGGGGGAGGCAGAGAGAGAGGGGGAGGCAGAGAGAGAGGGGGAGGCAGAGAGAGAGGGGGAGGCAGAGAGAGAGGGGGAGGCAGAGAGAGAGGGGGAGGCAGAGAGAGAGGGGGAGGCAGAGAGAGAGGGGGAGGCAGAGAGAGAGGGGGAGGCAGAGAGAGAGGGGGAGGCAGAGAGAGAGGGGGAGGCAGAGAGAGAGGGGGAGGGCAGAGAGAGAGGGGGAGGCAGAGAGAGAGGGGGAGGCAGAGAGAGAGGGGGAGCAGAGAGAGAGGGGGAGGCAGAGAGAGAGGGGGAGGCAGAGAGAGAGGGGGGAGGCAGAGAGAGAGGGGAGGCAGAGAGAGAGGGGGAGGCAGAGAGAGAGGGGGAGGCAGAGAGAGAGGGGGAGGCAGAGAGAGAGGGGGAGGCAGAGAGAGAGGGGGAGGCAGAGAGAGAGGGGGAGGCAGAGAGAGAGGGGGAGGCAGAGAGAGAGGGGGGAGGCAGAGAGAGAGGGGGAGGCAGAGAGAGAGGGGGAGGCAGAGAGAGAGGGGGAGGCAGAGAGAGAGGGGAGGCAGAGAGAGAGGGGGGAGGCAGAGAGAGAGGGGGAGGCAGAGAGAGAGGGGGAGGCAGAGAGAGAGGGGGAGGCAGAGAGAGAGGGGGAGGCAGAGAGAGAGGGGGGAGCAGAGAGAGAGAGGGGGAGGCAGAGAGAGAGAGGGGGAGGCAGAGAGAGAGAGGGGGAGGCAGAGAGAGAGAGAGGGGGAGGCAGAGAGAGAGGGGGAGGCAGAGAGAGAGGGGGAGGCAGAGAGAGAGGGGGAGGCAGAGGAGAGAGGGGGAGGCAGAGAGAGAGGGGGAGGCAGAGAGGGAGGCAGAGAGGGAGACAGAGAGGGAGAGAGAGACAGAGAGGGAGAGAGAGACAGAGAGGGAGAGAGGCAGAGAGAGACACAGACAGAGAGACAGACAGACGTGTCTTACAGAAGCATGATGCTCACTGCTGTTGGGTGTGCCTTTCCCTGTCAGGGCTCAGGTACAGATCAGGATGCTGAGCATTTTCTCCAGGCAGCTGAGGGTAACTGAGACAGTGCTACAGGCAGAGTCCACAGGCCCCTTCGCCCAGGTGAACCAGCATTTCAACAGCTGAGGACATCGCAATGCGAGGACATTTTGAAGTTGGAGGAGGCCTGGCAGCAAACTCCCCCAGATCACCGGAAAATCTGATCGGAGTGAAACTAACTGCAGAGGGATAGACAGTGGCCGAGGACATCATGGATAATCTCCTCCTCTTTTTGCAACAGAGGATGTTGTACCTCCACCCAGAGAGGCAGCAAAGGCCTCGCTTTAACACATCATCCAGAAATCGGCACTCTGGCTGTGCACCATGCCCTCATTATTGCAGCAGGCATCTCAGAGTGTGAGAGCGAGCGCCAGAGAGCGAGAGAAGGCGTGACAATAAGTTCAGGGATTTGTTATTCACGGGTACGTACCCCGGGGTGGCTTGTACCTTCTCCTCTGGGGCCATGAACCGCCCACGTGTAGACACAGCTGCTCCAGTGAAGCGACTGACCTGTGAGAGAGGAGACACAGCTTCAAAAAGGAGGACTTAGTGATGTCCTGGAGGGAACAGAGACAGAAACACAGACGGCCCATTGAGGGAAAATGAAGAACACAGCATTCCCTGCAATCTCCTGGAGCACGGTCAGAGACGGGCACCTGCAAGTTAGACCATTCACCGGCCGCCCCCGGCCAGCGCCGCCCCCGCCCAGCGCTGGCCCTGCCAGCGCCGCCCCCGCCCAGCGCCGTCAAGAGAAATGATCTAGTCAAACAGAATCCAGTCTCCTCCTCCCCCAGGGGGGCACTGCCCAGTCACAGCCCCTCCCCCAGGGGGGCACTGCCCAGTCACAGCCCCTCCCCCAAGGGGGCACTGCCCAGTCGCAGCCCCTCCCCCCCAGGGGGGCACTGCCCAGTCACACGCCCCTACCCCAGGGGGCACTGCCCAGTCACAGCCCCTCCCCCAGGGGGGCACTGCCCAGTCACAGCCCCTCCCCCGGGGGGCACTGCCCAGTCACAGCCCCTCCCCCAGGGGGGCACTGCCCAGTCACAGCCCCTCCCCCCAAGGGGGGCACTGCCAGTCACACGCCCTACCCCAGTGGGCACTGCCCTGTCACAGCCCCTCCCCCAGGAGGGCACTGCCCAGTCACAGCCCCTCCCCCAGTGGGCACTGCCCAGTCACAGCCCCTCTCCCTCCCGAAGGCGGGGTACTGTCTAGTCAGACCCCCCTCCCGCAGGGTTACTGTTCCGGAGACGATTGGAGTGGAATGTCTCTCTCACCTCGTCCTGGGTTTGCCCTCGGGTCAGCATGTTTCGACAGTTGATGGGAACATCATTGATTTCTACTTCAGCCACCACCAGGTCGTCCTTGTTTTTTCCGGCCATCTTGCCCCGAATAAGGTGCCTGTAAAGAGCAGGGGCTCAGCAAGATCCACAGCACAAGGAGGAGCCGTACAGATTCAAAGCACCATTCAACAAGACTGGTTTTAAGGCGGGGCGGACGAGGAGGAGGAGGGAGGGAGGGAGGGGGGGGGGGGGCGAGGAGGGGGGGGAATGGCAGGGCGGGCGAGGGTGGGGGTTAGGGGAACGGGGTCAGGGATCGGGGTTCGGGGGACGGGCGGGTTTGACTTCGAATGAGGCGGGAAAGGGGACAGGAGTGTCAGCCTCTGCAACTGTCCCAACAGGGTGGGGACTGCCGGGTAACTGGGGTGAGGGTGGGGGCTGCCGGGTAACTGGGGTGAGGGTGGGGGCTGCCGGGTAACTGGGATGAGGGTGGGGGCTGCCGGGTAACTGGGGTGAGGGTGGGGGCTGCCGGGTAACTGGGGTGAGGGTGGGGGCTGCAGGGTAACTGGGGTGAGGGTGGGGGCTGCAGGGTAACTGGGGTGAGGGTGGGGGCTGCCGGGTAACTGGGGTGAGGGTGGGGGCTGCAGGGTAACTGGGGTGAGGGTGGGGGCTGCCGGGTAACTGGGGTGAGGGTGGGGTGCTGCCGGGTAACTGGGGTGAGGGTGGGGGCTGCCGGGTAACTGGGGTGAGGGCGGGGGCTGCCGGGGTAACTGGGGTGAGGGCGGGGGCTGCCGGGGTATCTGGGGTGAGGGTGGGGGCTGCAGGGGTAACTGGGGTGAGGGTGGGGGCTGCAGGGTAACTGGGATGAGGGTGGGGGCTGCAGGGTAACTGGGGTGAGGGTGGGGGCTGCCGGGTAACTGGGATGAGGGCGGGGGCTGCCGGGTATCTGGGGTGAGGGTGGGGGCTGCAGGGGTAACTGGGGTGAGGGGTGGGGGCTGCCGGGTAACTGGGGTGAGGGTGGGGGCTGCCGGGTAACTGGGATGAGGGTGGGGGCTGCAGGGTAACTGGGGTGAGGGTGGGGGCTGCCGGGTAACTGGGGTGAGGGTGGGGGCTGCAGGGTAACTGGGATGAGGGTGGGGGCTGCAGGGTAACTGGGGTGAGGGCGGGGGCTGCCGGGTAACTGGGATGAGGGCGGGGGCTGCCGGGGTATCTGGGGTGAGGGTGGGGGCTGCAGGGTAACTGGGATGAGGGTGGGGGGCTGCCGGGTAACTGGGGTGAGGGTGGGGGCTGCCGGGTAACTGGGATGAGGGTGGGGGCTGCAGGGGTAACTGGGGTGAGGGTGGGGGGCTGCTGGGTTACTGGGGTTAGGGGGAGGGCTGCTGGGTAACTGAGCTGCCTGACCATGGCACTGTTGTACAGGCCATTCAATTGGAGGGAGCAAAGGGGAATGTACGGTGGCAGGGAACAGAATAGTGACTGAGATCGACACTGTTCTCTGCAGCAAAGACTGTTACCTGCCCGGGACCAGGGTTTGGGGCATCTGCTCAGGGCTGGATTGGATCTTTCAGTGGAAGGGGAAGGATCCAGTGGTCGTGGTTCAGGCAGACACCCCACAACACAGGCAGAACTAGGAAAGGGGTTCTGCAGAGAGTGAACGAACTGCTCAGCGCAAGAGTAAAAAGCGGAGCCTCAAAAAGCGTGGCTCGCACCCTGGTCTGGGAGGTGGGCTCCAGTTTATTCACTGGGGGGGGGGCTCACACCCTGGTCTGGGAGAGGTGGGCTCCAGTTTATTCACTGGGGGGGGCTCGCACCCTGGTCTGGGAGAGGTGGGCTCCAGTTTATTCACTGGGGGGGGGCTCACACCCTGGTCTGGGAGAGGTGGGCTCCAGTTTATTCACTGGGGGGGGCTCGCACCCTGGTCTGGGAGAGGTGGGCTCCAGTTTATTCACTGGGGGGGGCTCGCACCCTGGTCTGGGAGAGGTGGGCTCCAGTTTATTCACTGGGGGGGGGGGGCTCACACCCTGGTCTGGGAGAGGTGGGCTCCAGTTTATTCACTGGGGGGGGGGCTCACACCCTGGTCTGGGAGAGGTGGGCTCCAGTTTATTCACTGGGGGGGCTCACACCCTGGTCTGGGAGAGGTGGGCTCCAGTTTATTCACTGGGGGGGGCTCACACCCTGGTCTGGGAGAGGTGGGCTCCAGTTTATTCACTGGGGGGGGGGCTCACACCCTGGTCTGGGAGAGGTGGGCTCCAGTTTATTCACTGGGGGAAGTGGGGGCTGGACCATTGGGACAGTTTACACCTGAATCATGCTGGGAACCAGCGTCCTTCCGAATTGCATAGCCAAGGAAGCAGAGAGGGTTTAAATAGCTGGGGGCAAGGGATCAAATGTGGGCAGATGTGGTAAATCAGAGAGTCGAGACAAAAGGAAGGAATTAATATGGGAGATGATAAAGTGACTGTGACAGAGCGTGCAAATCTAAGAATAACTCAAAAGGCTGGGGATTACAGAAATAACAAGGACAAGCTGAAGATTCTGTACCTGAAAGCAAATAGCATTTGAAACAAAACAGACAAATAGAGATGAATTATATACGGGCAGCAGGGCGGCGCAGCGGTTAGCACTGCTGCCTCACGGCGCCATGAACCCGGGTTCGATCCCGGCCCCGGGTCACTGTCCGTGTGGAGTTTGCACATTCTCCCCGTGTCTGCATGGGTCTCAGCCCCACAACACAAAGACGTGCAGGGTAGGTGGATTGGCCACGCTAAATTGCCCCTTAATTGGAAAAAATGAATTGGGTACTCTAAATGTATTTTTAAAAAAAGGAAGGGTAGGAAATCAGGAGAATTAATGGTTCCATTAATTAAAGACACCATTAGCAAGAGGGATAACCGAAGTTCAGAAAGCATTGGTTAACATAGAACATAGAAAATACAGCACAGAACAGGCCCTTCGGCCCACGATGTTGTGCCGAACCTTTGTCCTAGATTAATCATAGATTATCATTGAATTTACAATGCAGAAGGAGGCCATTCGGCCCTTTGAGTCTGCACCGGCTCTTGGAAAGAGCACCCTACCCAAACTCAACAACTCCACCCAACAGCAAGGGCAATTTGGACATTAAGGGCAATTTATCATTCGCCAATTCACCTAACCCGCACATCTTTGGACTGTGGGAGGAAACCGGAGCACCCGGAGGAAACCCACGCAGACACGGGGAGGACGTGCAGACTCCGCACAGACAATGACCCAAGCCGGAATCGAACCTGGGACCATGGAGCTGTGAAGCAATTGTGCTATCCACAATGCTACCGTGCTGCCCTTAAGAACAAATAAATCTACACTATATAATTTTCCCGTAATCCATGTACCTATCCAACAGCTGCTTGAAGGTCCCTAATGTTTCCGACTCAACTACTTCCACAGGCAGTGCATTCCATGCCCCCAATACTCTCTGGGTAAAGAACCTACCTCTGATATCCCTCCTATATCTTCCACCTTTCACCTTAAATTTATGTCCCCTTGTAATGGTGTGTTCCACCCGGGGAAAAAGTCTCTGACTGTTTACTCTATCTATTCCCCTGATCATCTTATAAACCTCTATCAAGTCGCCCCTCATCCTTCTCCGCTCTAATGAGAAAAGGCCTAGCACCCTCAACCTTTCCTCGTAAGACATACTCTCCATTCCAGGCAACATCCTGGTAAATCTTCTTTGCACCTTTTCCAGAGCTTCCACATCTTTCCTAAAATGAGGCGACCAGAACTGTACACAGTACTCCAAATGTGGCCTTACCAAAGTTTTGTACAGCTGCATCATCACCTCACGGCTCTTAAATTCAATCCCTCTGTTAATGAACGCGAGCACACCATAGGCCTTCTTCACAGCTCTATCCACTTGAGTGGCAACTTTCAAACATGTATGAACATAGACCCCAAGATCTCTCTGCTCCTCCACATTGCCAAGAACTCTACCGTTAACCCTGTATTCCGCATTCATATTTGTCCTTCCAAAATGGACAACCTCACACTTTTCAGGGTTAAACTCCATCTGCCACTTCTCAGCCCAGCTCTGCATCCTATCTATGTCTCTTTGCAGCCGACAACAGCCCTCCTTACTATCCACAACTCCACCAATCTTCGTATCGTCTGCAAATTTACTGACCCACCCTTCAACTCCCTCATCCAAGTCATTAATGAAAATCACAAACAGCAGAGGACCCAGAACTGATCCCTGCGGTACGCCACTGGTAACTGGGATCCAGGCTGAATATTTGCCATCCACCACCACTCTCTGACTTCTATCGGTTAGCCAGTTTGTTATCCAACTGGCCAAATTTCCCACTATCCAATGCCTCCTTACTTTCTGCATAAGCCTACCATGGGGAACTTAATTAAATGCCTTACTAAAATCCATGTACACTACAACCACTGCTTTACCTTCATCCACATGCTTGGTCACCTCCTCAAAGAATTCAATAAGATTTGTAAGGCAAGACCTACCCCTCACAAATCCGTGCTGACTATCCCTAATCAAGCAGTGTCTTTCCAGATGCTCAGAAATCCTATCCTTCAGTACCCTTTCCATTACTTTGCCTACCACCGAAGAAAGACTAACTGGCCTGTAATTCCCAGGGTTATCCCTAGTTCCTTTTTTGAACAGGGGCACGACATTCGCCACTCTCCAATCCCCTGGTACCACCCCATTTGACAGTGAGGATGAAAAGATAATTGCCAACGGCTCTGCAATTTCATCTCTTGCTTCCCATAGAATCCTTGGATATATCCCGTCAGGCCCGGGGGACTTGTCTATCCTCAAGTTTTTCAAAATGCCCAACACATCTTCCTTCCTAACAAGTATTTCCTCGAGCTTACCAATCTGTTTCACACTGTCCTCTCCAACAATATCGCCCCTCTCATTTGGAAATACAGAAGAAAAGTACTCGTTCAAGACCTCTCCTATCTCTTCAGACTCAATACACAATCTCCCGCTACTGTCCTTGATTGGACCTACCCTCGCTCTAGTCATTCTCATATTTCTCACATATGTGTAAAAGGCCTTGGGGTTTTCCTTGATCCTACCCGCCAAAGATTGTTCATGCCCTCTCTTAGCTCTCCTAATCCCTTTCTTCAGTTCCCTCCTGGCTATCTTGTATCCCTCCAATTAAGAAGCAGTGTGAGTAGAGATGAAGAATAAGACTCTTTATTAGTGTCACAAGTAGGTTTACATTAACACTGCAGTGAAGTTACTGTGATAATTCCCTAGTCGCCACATTCCGGCGCCTGTTCGGGTGCACAGAGGGAGAATTCAGAATGTCCAATCCACCTAACAGCACGTCTTTCGGGACTTGTGGGAGGAAACCGGAGCACCCGGAGGAAACCCCCGCACACACGGGGAGAACGTGCAGACTCCGCACAGACAGTGACCCAAGCCGGGAATCGAACCCGGGTCCCTGGCGCTGTGAGGCAGCAGTGCTAACCACTGTGATACCGTACCGCCCATTATGAGGAATGGTACAGGCAAAGAGTCATTTGCAGGAGTGGTGTACAGGAACCTGGATCAGCACCGGTTTGGTGGGCCGAAAGGCCTGTTCCTGTGCTGTAATGTCCTTTGTTCTGGACATTTCAAAAAAAATTAAGAGCACCCAATTCTTTATTTTCCCAATTAAGGGGCAATTTAGCGTGGCCGATTCACCTTCCCTGCGCATCTTTGGGTTGTAAGGGTGAGACCCACGCAGACAGGGGGAGAATGTGCAAACTCCACTTTCTACTAGGCATGAACGGAAGGCACGTAGGAGCTTCCTGTGCACACACTGGCAGGCACATTACAACAATTAGTATACTTCATTGGCCATCACTGAGACAACCTGGGGATGTGAAAGATGCCGGAGAATGTTGTCTTCAAGACACAAACATGTCGCAGTAGCAGCTGACAGTAACACCATTGGTAAATTTGCTACGTCCAGCAGCAGCCGGATTCCCCCCCTCTTCCCCCGGCCCACCCCCCACCTCTCATTGTTGCAAATCCCTGCCTGAAAAGCACATCCCACATAAGACACAGACGGAGGCGCAGCCTGTACCTGTTCAGGGGCAAGTTGGCACGGTTTCGCGTTGATCTTGGCTGCGGACAGCTGCTGCAGCGTCCAATGCCCCGGTGGCCGGGGCAATAGGCCCCACGCTCATGGACAGTCCAGTGCCAGGGGGCAGAGACACTGGCACTGAGCCAGGGGGGACGTACATGTCGGCATCACCCCTGCCAGCGAGCCATTCGTACCAGTGCCAGGCTGGTCCCACTTGCTGCGCCGCCTGCAAAGCAAAGACATTTGATCCCGTCAATGAGAACTAAGGAGAGCAGCAGAGAGCGGGCAGCTGGTGGCAGCATCACCTCCTCCCTCACAAAATTCGCCCACCCTCCCCTCACTCTCTCTCGCTAGCCCCCTCCCCTCTCTCCCCCCTCCCCCTCTCTCTCCCCCCCCCTACCCTCCCCCCCCTCCCCCTCCCCCTCTCTCTCCCCCCTCCCCCTCTCTCTCCCCCCCCTCCCCCTCTCTCTCCCCCCCCCTCCCCCTCTCTCTCCCCCCCTCCCCCTCTCTCTCCCCCCCCCCTCCCTCCTCTCTCTCCCCCCCCCCCCTCTCTCTCCCCCCCTCCCCCTCTGTCTCCCTCTCTGTCTCCCTCTCTGTCTCTCTCTCTGTCTCTCTCTCTGTCTCTCTCTCTGTCTCTCTCTCGCTGTCTCTCTCTCTCTCGCTGTCTCTCTCTCTCGCTGTCTCTCGCTGTCTGTCTCTCTGTCTCTCTCTCTGTCTCTCTCTCTGTCTCTCTCTCTGTCTCTCTCTCGCTGTCTCTCTCTCTCTCGCTGTCTCTCGCTGTCTGTCTCTCTGTCTCTCTCTCTGTCTCTCTGTCTCTCTCTCGCTGTCTCTCTGTCTCTCTCTCGCTGTCTCTCTGTCTCTCTCGCTGTCTCTCTCTCTCTCTCGCTGTCTCTCTCTCTCTCTCGCTGTCTCTCTCTCTCTCTCGCTGTCTCTCTCTCTCTCTCGCTGTCTCTCTCTCTTCGCTGTCTCTCTCTCTCTCTCGCTGTCTCTCTCTCTCTCTCGCTGTCTCTCTCTCTCTCGCTGTCTCTCTCTCTCTCTCGCTGTCTCTCTCTCTCTCTCGCTGTCTCTCTCTCTCTCTCGCTGTCTCTCTCTCTCGCTGTCTCTCTCTCTCGCTGTCTCTCTCTCTCGCTGTCTCTCTCTCTCGCTGTCTCTCTCTCTCGCTGTCTCTCTCTCTCGCTGTCTCTCTCTCTCGCTGTCTCTCTCTCTCGCTGTCTCTCTCTCTCGCTGTCTCTCTCTCTCGCTGTCTCTCTCTCTCGCTGTCTCTCTCTCTCGCTGTCTCTCTCTCTCGCTGTCTCTCTCTCTCGCTGTCTCTCTCTCTCGCTGTCTCTCTCTCTCGCTGTCTCTCTCTCTCGGTCTCTCTCTCGCTGTCTCTCTCTCTCGCTGTCTCTCTCTCTCGCTGTCTCTCTCTCTCGCTGTCTCTCTCCTCCTCGCTGTCTCTCTCTCTCGCTGTCTCTCTCTCTCGCTGTCCTCTCTCTCTCGCTGTCTCTCTCTCTCGCTGTCTCTCTCTCTCGCTGTCTCTCTCTCTCGCTGTCTCTCTCTCTCTCGCTGTCTCTCTCTCTCGCTGTCTCTCTCTCTCGCTGTCTCTCTCTCTCGCTGTCTCTCTCTCTCGCTGTCTCTCTCTCTCGCTGTCTCTCTCTCTCGCTGTCTCTCTCTCTCGCTGTCTCTCTCTCTCGCTGTCTCTCTCTCTCGCTGTCTCTCTCTCTCGCTGTCTCTCTCTCTCGCTGTCTCTCTCTCTCGCTGTCTCTCTCTCTCGCTGTCTCTCTCTCTCGCTGTCTCTCTCTCTCGCTGTCTCTCTCTCTCGCTGTCTCTCTCTCTCGCTGTCTCTCTCTCTCGCTGTCTCTCTTCTCTCGCTGTCTCTCTCTCTCGCTGTCTCTCTCTCTCGCTGTCTCTCTCTCTCGCTGTCTCTCTCTCTCGCTGTCTCTCTCTCTCGCTGTCTCCTCTCTCTCGCTGTCTCTCTCTCTCGCTGTCTCTCTCTCTCGCTGTCTCTCTCTCTCGCTGTCTCTCTCTCTCGCTGTCTCTCTCTCTCGCTGTCTCTCTCTCTCGCTGTCTCTCTCTCTCGCTGTCTCTCTCTCTCGCTGTCTCTCTCTCTCGCTGTCTCTCTCTCTCGCTGTCTCTCTCCTCTCGCTGTCTCTCTCTCTCGCTGTCTCTCTCTCTCGCTGTCTCTCTCTCTCGCTGTCTCTCTCTCTCTCGCTGTCTCTCTCTCTCGCTGTCTCTCTCTCTCGCTGTCTCTCTCTCTCGCTGTCTCTCTCTCTCGCTGTCTCTCTCTCTCGCTGTCTCTCTCTCTCGCTGTCTCTCTCTCTCGCTGTCTCTCTCTCTCGCTGTCTCTCTCTCTCGCTGTCTCTCTCTCTCGCTGTCTCTCTCTCTCGCTGTCTCTCTCTCTCGCTGTCTCTCTCTCTCGCTGTCTCTCTCTCTCGCTGTCTCTCTCTCTCTCGCTGTCTCTCTCTCTCGCTGTCTCTCTCTCTCGCTGTCTCTCTCTCTCGCTGTCTCTCTCTCTCGCTGTCTCTCTCTCTCGCTGTCTCTCTCTCTCGCTGTCTCTCTCTCTCGCTGTCTCTCTCTCTCGCTGTCTCTCTCTCTCGCTGTCTCTCTCTCTCGCTGTCTCTCTCTCTCGCTGTCTCTCTCTCTCGCTGTCTCTCTCTCTCGCTGTCTCTCTCTCTCGCTGTCTCTCTCTCTCGCTGTCTCTCTCTCTCGCTGTCTCTCTCTCTCGCTGTCTCTCTCTCTCGCTGTCTCTCTCTCGCTGTCTCTCTCTCTCGCTGTCTCTCTCTCTCGCTGTCTCTCTCTCTCGCTGTCTCTCTCTCTCGCTGTCTCTCTCTCTCGCTGTCTCTCTCTCTCGCTGTCTCTCTCTCTCGCTGTCTCTCTCTCTCGCTGTCTCTCTCTCTCGCTGTCTCTCTCTCTCGCTGTCTCTCTCTCTCGCTGTCTCTCTCTCTCGCTGTCTCTCTCTCTCGCTGTCTCTCTCTCTCGCTGTCTCTCTCTCTCGCTGTCTCTCTCTCTCTCGCTGTCTCTCTCTCTCGCTGTCTCTCTCTCTCGCTGTCTCTCTCTCTCGCTGTCTCTCTCTCTCGCTGTCTCTCTCTCTCGCTGTCTCTCTCTCTCGCTGTCTCTCTCTCTCGCTGTCTCTCTCTCTCGCTGTCTCTCTCTCTCGCTGTCTCTCTCTCTCGCTGTCTCTCTCTCTCGCTGTCTCTCTCTCTCGCTGTCTCTCTCTCTCGCTGTCTCTCTCTCTCGCTGTCTCTCTCTCTCGCTGTCTCTCTCTCTCGCTGTCTCTCTCTCTCGCTGTCTCTCTCGTCTCTCTCTCTCGCTGTCTCTCTCTCTCGCTGTCTCTCTCTCTCGCTGTCTCTCTCTCTCGCTGTCTCTCTCTCTCGCTGTCTCTCTCTCTCGCTGTCTCTCTCTCTCGCTGTCTCTCTCTCTCGCTGTCTCTCTCTCTCGCTGTCTCTCTCTCTCGCTGTCTCTCTCTCTCGCTGTCTCTCTCTCTCGCTGTCTCTCTCTCTCGCTGTCTCTCTCTCTCGCTGTCTCTCTCTCTCGCTGTCTCTCTCTCTCGCTGTCTCTCTCTCTCGCTGTCTCTCTCTCTCGCTGTCTCTCTCTCTCGCTGTCTCTCTCTCTCGCTGTCTCTCTCTCTCGCTGTCTCTCTCTCTCGCTGTCTCTCTCTCTCGCTGTCTCTCTCTCTCGCTGTCTCTCTCTCTCGCTGTCTCTCTCTCTCGCTGTCTCTCTCTCTCGCTGTCTCTCTCTCTCTCGCTGTCTCTCTCTCTCGCTGTCTCTCTCTCTCGCTGTCTCTCTCTCTCGCTGTCTCTCTCTCTCGCTGTCTCTCTCTCTCGCTGTCTCTCTCTCTCGCTGTCTCTCTCTCTCGCTGTCTTCTCTCTCGCTGTCTCTCTCTCTCGCTGTCTCTCTCTCTCGCTGTCTCTCTCTCTCGCTGTCTCTCTCTCTCGCTGTCTCTCTCTCTCGCTGTCTCTCTCTCTCGCTGTCCTCTCTCTCTCTCGCTGTCTCTCTCTCTCGCTGTCTCTCTCTCTCGCTGTCCTCTCTCTCTCGCTGTCTCTCTCTCTCGCTGTCTTCTCTCTCTCGCTGTCTCTCTCTCTCGCTGTCCTCTCTCTCTCGCTGTCTCTCTCTCTCGCTGTCTCTCTCTCTCGCTGTCTCTCTCTCTCGCTGTCTCTCTCTCTCGCTGTCTCTCTCTCTCGCTGTCTCTCTCTCTCGCTGTCTCTCTCTCTCGCTGTCTCTCTCTCTCGCTGTCTCTCTCTCTCGCTGTCTCTCTCTCTCGCTGTCTCTCTCTCTCGCTGTCTCTCTCTCGGTCTCTCTCTCGCTGTCTCTCTCTCTCGCTGTCTCTCTCTCGCTGTCTCTCTCTCGCGTCTCTCTGTCCTCGGCTTGTCTCTCTCTCTCGCTGTCTCTCTCTCTCGCTGTCTCTCTCTCTCGCTGTCTCTCTCTCTCGCTGTCTCTCTCTCCTCGCTGTCTCTCTCTCTCGCTGTCTCTCTCTCTCGCTGTCTCTCTCTCTCCTCGCTGTCTCTCTCTCTCGCTGTCTCTCTCTCTCGCTGTCTCTCTCTCTCGCTGTCTCTCTCTCTCGCTGTCTCTCTCTCTCGCTGTCTCTCTCTCTCGCTGTCTCTCTCTCTCTCTCGCTGTCTCTCTCTCTCGCTGTCTCTCTCTCTCGCTGTCTCTCTCTCTCGCTGTCTCTCTCTCTCGCTGTCTCTCTCTCTCGCTGTCTCTCTCTCTCGCTGTCTCTCTCTCTCGCTGTCTCTCTCTCTCGCTGTCTCTCTCTCTCGCTGTCTCTCTCTCTCGCTGTCTCTCTCTCTCGCTGTCTCTCTCTCTCGCTGTCTCTCTCTCTCGCTGTCTCTCTCTCTCGCTGTCTCTCTCTCTCGCTGTCTCTCTCTCTCGCTGTCTCTCTCTCTCGCTGTCTCTCTCTCGCTGTCTCTCTCTCTCGCTGTCTCTCTCTCTCGCTGTCTCTCTCTCTCGCTGTCTCTCTCTCTCGCTGTCTCTCTCTCTCGCTGTCTCTCTCTCTCGCTGTCTCTCTCTCTCGCTGTCTCTCTCTCTCGCTGTCTCTCTCTCTCGCTGTCTCTCTCTCTCGCTGTCTCTCTCTCTCGCTGTCTCTCTCTCTCGCTGTCTCTCTCTCTCGCTGTCTCTCTCTCTCGCTGTCTCTCTCTCTCGCTGTCTCTCTCTCTCGCTGTCTCTCTCTCTCGCTGTCTCTCTCTCTCGCTGTCTCTCTCTCTCGCTGTCTCTCTCTCTCGCTGTCTCTCTCTCTCGCTGTCTCTCTCTCTCGCTGTCTCTCTCTCTCGCTGTCTCTCTCTCTCGCTGTCTCTCTCTCTCGCTGTCTCTCTCTCGCTCTCGCTGTCTCTCTCTCTCGCTGTCTCTCTCTCTCGCTGTCTCTCTCTCTCGCTGTCTCTCTCTCTCGCTGTCTCTCTCTCTCGCTGTCTCTCTCTCTCGCTGTCTCTCTCTCTCGCTGTCTCTCTCTCTCGCTGTCTCTCTCTCTCGCTGTCTCTCTCTCTCGCTGTCTCTCTCTCTCGCTGTCTCTCTCTCTCGCTGTCTCTCTCTCTCGCTGTCTCTCTCTCTCGCTGTCTCTCTCTCTCGCTGTCTCTCTCTCTCGCTGTCTCTCTCTCTCGCTGTCTCTCTCTCTCGCTGTCTCTCTCTCTCGCTGTCTCTCTCTCTCGCTGTCTCTCTCTCTCGCTGTCTCTCTCTCTCGCTGTCTCTCTCTCTCGCTGTCTCTCTCTCTCGCTGTCTCTCTCTCTCGCTGTCTCTCTCTCTCGCTGTCTCTCTCTCTCGCTGTCTCTCTCTCTCGCTGTCTCTCTCTCTCGCTGTCTCTCTCTCTCGCTGTCTCTCTCTCTCGCTGTCTCTCTCTCTCGCTGTCCTCTCTCTCTCGCTGTCTCTCTCTCTCGCTGTCTCTCTCTCTCGCTGTCTCTCTCTCTCGCTGTCTCTCTCTCTCGCTGTCTCTCTCTCTCGCTGTCTCTCTCTCTCGCTGTCTCTCTCTCTCGCTGTCTCTCTCTCTCGCTGTCTCTCTCTCTCGCTGTCTCTCTCTCTCGCTGTCTCTCTCTCTCGCTGTCTCTCTCTCTCGCTGTCTCTCTCTCTCGCTGTCTCTCTCTCTCGCTGTCTCTCTCTCTCGCTGTCTCTCTCTCTCGCTGTCTCTCTCTCTCGCTGTCTCTCTCTCTCGCTGTCTCTCTCTCTCGCTGTCTCTCTCTCTCGCTGTCTCTCTCTCTCGCTGTCTCTCTCTTCTCGCTGTCTCTCTCTCTCGCTGTCTCTCTCTCTCGCTGTCTCTCTCTCTCGCTGTCTCTCTCTCTCGCTGTCTCTCTCTCTCGCTGTCTCTCTCTCTCGCTGTCTCTCTCTCTCGCTGTCTCTCTCTCTCGCTGTCTCTCTCTCTCGCTGTCTCTCTCTCTCGCTGTCTCTCTCTCTCGCTGTCTCTCTCTCTCGCTGTCTCTCTCTCTCGCTGTCTCTCTCTCTCGCTGTCTCTCTCTCTCGCTGTCTCTCTCTCTCGCTGTCTCTCTCTCTCGCTGTCTCTCTCTCTCGCTGTCTCTCTCTCTCCGCTGTCTCTCTCTCTCGCTGTCCTCTCTCTCTCGCTGTCTCTCTCTCTCGCTGTCTC
>NC_092732.1:42042546-42048906 GCF_047496885.1 Scyliorhinus torazame | reverse complement strand
TGTCCCCATCAAACACTCCCAGGACAGGTACAGCACGGGGTTAGATACAGAGTAAAGCTCCCTCTACACTGTCCCCATCAAACAATCCCAGGACAGGTACAGCACGGGGTTAGATACAGAGTAAAGCTCCCTCTACACTGACCCAATCAAACACTCCAGGACAGGTACAGCACTGGGTTAGATACCGAGTAAAGCTCCCTCTGCACTGTCCCCATCAAACACTCCCAGGACAGGTACAGCATGGGGTTAGATACAGAGTAAAGCTCCCTCTACACTGTCCCCATCAAACACTCCCAGGACAGGTACAGCATGGGGTTAGATACAGAGTAAAGCTCCCTCTACACTGTCCCCATCAAACACTCCCAGGACAGGTACAGCACGGGGTTAGATACAGAGTAAAGCTCCCTCTACACTGTCCCCATCAAACAATCCCAGGACAGGTACAGCACAGGGTTAGATACAGAGTAAAGCTCCCTCTACACTGTCCCCATCAAACACTCCCAGGACAGGTACAGCACGGGGTTAGATACAGAGTAAAGCTCCCTCTACACTGACCCAATCAAACACTCCCAGGACAGGTACAGCACTGGGTTAGATACAGAGTAAAGCTCCCTCTGCACTGTCCCCATCAAACACTCCCAGGACAGGTACAGCATGGGGTTAGATACAGAGTAAAGCTCCCTCTACACTGTCCCCATCAAACACTCCCAGGACAGGTACAGCACGGGGTTAGATACAGAGTAAAGCTCCCTCTACACTGTCCCCATCAAACAATCCCAGGACAGGTACAGCACAGGGATAGATACAGAGTAAAGCTCCCTCTACACTGTCCCCATCAAACAATCCCAGGACAGGTACAGCACGGGGTTAGATACAGAGTAAAGCTTCCTCTACACTGTCCCCATCAAACAATCCCAGGACAGGTACAGCACAGGGTTAGATACAGAGTAAAGCTCCCTCTACACTGTCCCCATCAAACACTCCCAGGACAGGTACAGCATGGGGTTAGATACAGAGTAAAGCTCCCTCTACACTGTCCCCATCAAACAATTCCAGGACAGGTACAGCACAGGGTTAGATACAGAGTAAAGCTCCCTCTACACTGTCCCCATCAAACACTCCCAGGACAGGTACAGCACGGGGTTAGATACAGAGTAAAGCTCCCTCTACACTGACCCAATCAAACACTCCCAGGACAGGTACAGCACTGGGTTAGATACAGAGTAAAGCTCCCTCTGCACTGTCCCCATCAAACACTCCAGGACAGGTACAGCATGGGGTTAGATACAGAGTAAAGCTCCCTCTACACTGTCCCCATCAAACACTCCCAGGACAGGTACAGCACGGGGTTAGATACAGAGTAAAGCTCCCTCTACACTGTCCCCATCAAACAATCCCAGGACAGGTACAGCACAGGGTTAGATACAGAGTAAAGCTCCCTCTACACTGTCCCCATCAAACAATCCCAGGACAGGTACAGCACGGGGTTAGATACAGAGTAAAGCTTCCTCTACACTGTCCCCATCAAACACTCCCAGGACAGGTACATCACGGGTTTGTCATGGGGCAACATGAAGAGAACAGGATAAGAAAGGAGGAATGAATAAAGAAAATACTATTTAAATTATTAATTTGTTTTTTCTAACTCCGCTTCTAACTCCGATCAATAAAAGAGAACTTGGGCAAGAACCCAGTTTCAATATGAGGAGCTTTGAGCTGGAATCACAAACAAGTCTTCTGCCTCCGAACTCCACACACACACTCACTCACTCACACACTCACTCACACACTCACTCACACACTCACTCACACACTCACACACTCACTCACTCACTCACACACTCACACACTCACTCACACACTCACACACTCACTCACACACTCACTCTCACACACACTCACACTCACATAGATTACATAGAACACACAGTGCAGAAGGAGGCCATTTGGCCCATCAAGTCTGCACCGACCCACTTAAGCCCTCACTTACACCTTATCCCCTCAACCCAATAACCTCTCCTAACCCTTATGGACACTACGGGCAATTTATCATGGCCAATCCACCTAACCGGCACGTCTTTGGAATGTGGGAGGAAACCGGAGCACCCGGAGGAAACCCACGCAGACGCGGAGAACGTGCAGACTCCGCACAGACAGTGACCCAGCGGGGAATCGAACCTGGGACCCTGGCACTGTGAAGCCACACTGCTAGCCACTTGTGCTACTGTGCTCACACACGCTCACACACACTCACACTCTCTCTCGCACACATTCACTCTCAGACAGACTCATTATCACAGACATACACTATCACACACACATGCACTCTCTCATACAATCACTCTCGCTCACACACACTATCTCACACATGTACACTCTTTCATACACATGTGCACTCTTTCACACACATAGACACTTTCTCGCACACACACACAAACTCCCACACACACTCACACACACTCTTTCATGCACACTCACACACCCTCACACACAAACTCACTCTCTCACACACACTCTCTCTCACACACACACTCACTGTCTCTCTCACAGACACTCTCTCACACACACTCACTCTCAGACAGATTCACTATTACACACACACTCTCTCACACACTCACTCTCTCTCTCACACACGCTGTCTCACACATGTACACTCTCACACACATTCACTCACTTTTACTTTCTCTCACACACACCCTGTTGTAATAGTGCAATACATACTCTGTTGTAATAGTGAAATACACACACATGCACACCCTGTTGCAATGGTGAACCACACTCACACAGCCTGTTGTAATAGTGAAGTACACGCACAATTCCTGTTGCAATTGTGCAATGCACACACACACTGAGGTAATAGTGCACTACAGACACTATTGCAACTGTGTGTAACACACACAGTTCGGGCATGAGAGTTGGGTGTGTGTGATTTGGGGCATGTGAGTAGTGCAATGAACACACATGGCTGTAATAGTGCAATGCACATACACAACGTGTTGCCATAGTGCAACACATACTGGTGTAATTGTGCAATGCACACAGTTGTATTAGTGCAACACACACACTACTTGTTGCAATAGTGCAATCTACACTCACACGCACTGTTATAATAGTGTGACACAGGGGCACCCTCTCATAATAGTGCAATGCACTCACACACCCTGTTGTAATAGCACAACCCATACACTTATAACTGTGCAATACATACATGGTTGTAATAGTGTGACACACGTTTACACATGCCCTATTGTAATAGGGTGGGGTACCCACTCCCTGAAATGGTGCACATACAATAATGGTGTACACAAACTGTAATAGTGCAACACACAAACCCTGTTGTAATAGTGCAACACACACCATTATAATCATGCAACAGCCATACACCCTGTTGAAATAGTGCAACATGCACACAGTCCCTGCTACAATAGTGCAGCACACAGACAAACCATTATAATAGTGCAACAGCCACATGCCCTGTTGTAATAGTGCAACACACACACAACCCATTTATAATAGTGCAACAGCCGCACACCCTGCTGAAATAGTGCAACACGCACACGACCCGCTATAATAGTGCAACAGCCGCACACCCTATTGTAATAGTGCAGCATACACACAAACCTTGTTATAGTGTGACAGACACCCACCTGTTGAAATAGTGCAACATGCACACAGCCCATTATAATAGTGCAACAGCCGCACACCGTTGTAATAGTGCAACACACACTCGCAAACCCTGTTTATAATAGTGCAACAGCCACACACCCTGTTGAAATAGTGCAACACGCACACCACCCTGTTATAATAGTGCAAAAGCCGCACACCCTGTTGTAATAGTGCAACGCACACACACAAACCTTGTTTATATAGTGCAACAGCCACACACTGTTGAAATAGTGCAGCATACACACACACCCTGTTCTAATAGTGCAACACATACACCCTGTTGAAATAGTGCAACACGCACACAGCCCTTGCTACAATAGTGCAGCACACCTGTTCTAATAGTGCGATAAACAAATACACACCATTGTAATAATGATAATTACACATACACAGTTGTAATAATGCAATGCACAGTCCCTTTGTAATAGTGCAATACACACACACACACCATTGTATTAGTGAAACACACACAATCCCTGTTGCAATAGTGCAACATGTGTACAACCTGTTGCAATGGTGCAATACACGGTTGTAATAGTGCATTGTACACACACATAACCTTTTATAATCGTGCAATGCACACCCATACAACATGGTGGTACTGCAATATGCACCCGCTCACACCCTGTTATAATAGTGCAACACACACACCCTGTCGTAACAGTGACATGCATACATGCACCCTGTTGTAATAGTAAAATATGCACACACACGCTAACCATGTTGTAATAGTGCAATACACATACACTACCTGCTGTAATAGCACAGCATGCACACAACCTGTTGTAATGGTGCAACACACACTGTTGTAATAGTGCAACATACATGCATGCGCACACACCATGTTGTAACAGTGCAAGGCACACGCTCCATGCTGTAAAAGTGCTACACACACATCCTGTTGTAATAGTGCAACATGCACACTGCTGTAATAGTGCAACACACACACCCGGTTTAAACAGTGCAAGGCACACATTCTATGCTGTAATAGTGCAATACACGCACCCTGTTGTAATAGTGCAACACACACCCTGTTGTAACAGTGCAAGACACACATACCCTGCTGTAATAGTGCAGCACACACACCCTGTTGAAACAATGCAAGGCACACGTTCTATGCTGTAATAGTGCAATACACATGCCCTGTTGTAATAGTGCAACACACACCCTGTTGTAACAGTGCAAGACACACACACCCTGTTGTAACAGTGCAAGACACACACACCCTGTTGTAATAGTGCAGCACACACACACTGTTGTAATAGTGCAGCACACACACCCTGTTGTAATAGTGCAGCACACACACCCTGTTGTAATAGTGCAAGACACACACACCCTGTTGTAATAGTGCAGCACACACGCCCTGTTGTAATAGTGCAGCACCCACACCCTGTTGTAACAGTGCAAGGCACATGTTCTATGCTGTAATAGTGCAATACACACGCCCTGTTGTAATAGTGCAACACACACCCTGTTGTAATAGTGCAGCACACACACCCTGTTGTAATAGTGCAGCACACATGCCCTGTTGTAATAGTGCAGCACACACACCCTGTTGTAATAGTGCAGCACACACACCCTGTTGTAATAGTGCAGCACACACGCCCTGTTGTAATAGTGCAGCACACACACCCTGTTGTAATAGTGCAGCACACACGCCCTGTTGTAATAGTGCAGCACACACACCCTGTTGTAATAGTGCAGCACAAGCCCTGTTGTAATAGTGCAGCACACACACCCTGTTGTAATAGTGCAGCACACACACCCTGTTGTAATAGTGCAGCACACACACCCTGTTGTAATAGTGCAGCACACACACCCTGTTGTAATAGTGCAATGCAGATGCACACTGTGTGGATATGCAGTAATTGTGCAGTTCAGCCACGAGGAGTGTGTAACGAATTGTGATCGCCTGTACTCACCGAGAATCCGGCCCAGAATGGACACGAGTGCCGGATCTTTGCTGAGTTGGTGATGGCCAGGGCAGCGAAGCTAACAGCTACAATCATCGACCCCAATGCGATCTGAGTCACCCCCAGAGCCAGCAAGAGCTGGGTCCTGGCTCGCTGCTCGCCAAGCCGCGACAAACTCCGGGACACCCCTGGGCTCAGGGATGGCATGGAGTCAGAAGACATTGGCATATCTCAGCTGGGCAGGGAAGAGGGACGAAGCCAAGCTCCAGGGACTCACTCCGGAGTAAGGAGCCAGCAGCATCCGGGGACTGGGAACAACACAGGTGTGGAACATCTCCCACTTTCAGGAATTCTCAACAGGGAAGGATGCTCGGTAACCAGGGGACTGGGAGACTTCTCCCCAATCATTGGTCCAGGAGGAAGGGAGAAAAGGGGAAGGAGGGAGGGATGGAGAGACGAAGGGGGAAAGTTCGGAGAGGTGGAAGGCAGGAGTGAGAAGGAGGGGAGGGATGAGGGGTGGGTGACGAGGAGAGAGGGAAAGGGGTGAGAGAAAGGGAGAGGGTGAATGGAGGGATGGGCAAGAATGGAAAGGTGAAGGTTGAAGAGAGAGAAAGGTGGGATGGGAGGGGTAGAGGGAGAGAGAGGGGGATGGAGGGAGAGGCGAAGGTGGGTGATGGAGGGAATGAGGGGAGGATGCAGGGAGGAGGGAAGGTAGGAGAGGGTGGGATGGATAGAGTGATGGAGGGGAGGGGAGGGATGGGATGGAAGGAGGAAGCAAGAT